>NW_021703780.1:88711720-88865635 GCF_005190385.1 Monodon monoceros | reverse complement strand
CATCACAAGAAGTGGTTTTAATTCATGTTTTGTGGATCAACTGAGATCAACAGAAAATAAAGTCAAATTAACTTTAACAAAAAAGGGAAATTTATTGCTCATATCACTGAAAATTTTAGAAAAAAGTTTCATCTGGGGATTCAAGTCCTACTGACAAGCCATACTCTACCTCCATCCATTGGCTCTGTACTCCATTAGTTTAATTCTCAGTCTCCATCAAGTGGCCAGCTGACCATCAGCAGTTCCATCCCTACCTCATTCTGCTTCCAACGTGAGTAGGAACAAAAACAAGTTTCTATTTGACTAATTTAGAAAAGTAAGTCTTATGTCTGATCTCTTTGACCAGAATTGGGTCACCTCCCTCTATGAAATGATTGCTGTGGTAAAGAGTCTATGATTTGGCAGGCTTAAGCCACATGTGCACTCAGAAGGTGAGAGAGATGGAGGTAATTCTGCCTGAAAATCTTGCACTGAGACTGAGAAAAAGGGGGATTCATTGTAGGACAGCTGGGGACCTTGGTAATAGGCAAAGTGGGGATGGATGAGAAATGGCAGACAACACTGAATAAGCAAAAGCCAAATTCTAAGCACTTTATAGTTATTCAGTTGCCCCTTCGTTTCCACGAGGGGTTGGGTGGGGGGGTTGGTTCCAGGACCCCCTGCGGATATCAAGATCCGAGGATGCTCAAGTCCCTTAGAGTTGGCCCTCAGGTACCTTGTATCCAAGGGTTCTGCATCTGTGGATTCAATCAACCACATGGGTAATGGGGTGACCTATATTTTGAACTATAGCCCATATACTTAATACAATTTTAGAATTAGACAAGACCTTAGAGTTTTGGCCTTCTCGGAAGTGGAAGGTATTTTTCAAGGCTCATATAACCAGCTGGTAACAGAGTCAAGTTTAGAACTCAGGACCCCTCACTCTCAAGAAAGTTCATTTTTTGGTATGCCTCTAGAATTATACAAAGAGCATGAACTGTAAAGCTAGACAGAATCTGAGTCAGTGTCTCCTTCTGTTAAATGGAAATAAGCTTATTTAGGGGATTAAATTAGATATTCATTGCCTTTGAAGCACCAAGTACAGAGTCTGGGAGAAAGGACATCCTATTATGACTCTCATTGTATTTTGTTCTTTAACAAAGTTTTTTTTTTTTTTTTTTCCCATGCCCAAAAGATCATGTGCCTAAGTGGTACTATTCTCATTTTGTGGAAGACAGAGCTATCTTTTCTACACATTCAGCCCTAATGTCTTCAACACATTCACAGAAATCTTTCAAGGAATTTATTTCTAGAACACACATTGTCCCTAAGTCCAGGAGCAAGTTTTACCCAAAAGGCCAACAGGTCTCAAAACTAACAAATAGCTAGTTTAAATATTCAAGGATACTGGACTGTTTCCCTGGGTCCACATTTAAACATGAATTACCTTTGTCATGTCACTCAACTTCCCTGACCTTTGTACCTTTGTCTGCAAAATGAGAATGACTTTCCACTCTTCTACACAGAGTTATTGGGATATTTAAGTATGCCACCATAGGTGAAAGCATTTAATAAACTGTAAAGCACTATAAAACTTTAAGATACACCATACTATATTTTATGCATGTTAGTAAAGCTGATAGATAATATAGTCTCCTTTGCATTGCTATGCATTTACCACTGATCTGTACTTACAGGCCAACTATTGAGTAGGTTGAACAAGATGAAACTGCCATTTTTACTCTCTATCAAGGATTTAATTAATGCAAGTTATAAGTATTTTTTACTGTTTATCTCTTTTGTGGAGGACAAAGTTACTTCTTCCCTCTTTCCTACATGTATGGATGAATTGTGGAAAGGAAAGAGGGACTCTGGTTCCTTTCCTTCTGTTACTTCTTTATCTTTCCTCCCTCTTTTTTAATTTTTTTTTAACAGTTGAAATAATTTCCTCTTATCACTGGTTCACAACCTTGGTTAAAATTTGAAAGACTTGGGAGCTTTAAAAAATCCTAATGCCCGGACTATCCCTCAAATCAATGACATGGGTATGTCTGTGGTTGGGACCCAGACATTAGTATTTCTTAAGCTCTCATGTAATTTTAGTTCCTTCCAAGCTTGAGAATCATTGCTCCAGGCACCACACATAGGCAGCAAACTTCCAACTTCCTTCTTATTGCAAGATGGCCCAGTACATGGACTTAACTAAGAAATGGTCACAGGAGTAAAATGTTCTTTTCCAGGAGGATCTGAGGTTTAATTCTGACAAAAAAAAAAAAAAAAAAAAAATCAAAGATTGATACCAATTTTATTTTCTATGACAAGGTCTTATTTTCAATTTTCTAATGTTTGTAGTGAGAAATAAAAGGAATAGCAAATTTCCAATGATATCTTCTGTGTACTCTGTAGAAACTATTATCACTTTCCTGAAAATCATATTTTCACCTCCAAAGGTGTATTTCCATGGTTTGTTTGGTAGCATAATGGTTCCAGTGTGCGATTCACACTTTCAAAATAAGCCATGCCACACTTTGCTCTCGTGCCTTTCTCTCCTAAAAGTTTTCACCTGCAATTGCATCTTTTAAAGGCATGTTTGCTACCTTTTATGGTGTGAAATATAAATGCCAAGGAAAAAACAGCTAGGAAGGGAAAATCGGGCCTGAAAGCTTATAAGTAAGACCACAGAAATCCCCGATAAAAGGCTTGGTCCTATATTCTCTTTTGTTTATAATTCAACTCAAAGAGCAGTCAACAAGCCACCATACCAGAAGACCAAAATGAGAAATTTTGAGGGCCACTGCCCAGAGGCAATCTATTTAGATTGAGGAAAAGAAGTGTATTGCAACAGGTTTATGTGACTGAGATACACAGTAGGAGCTTCCTGAGATCACAAAGCTTGAAATTTCAAATTCCCAAACCTTTCTGTCTAGTGGCCTGCATGGAGAAAGGATTGTATCTGCCTGTGGTTTCTGATTTACGTGCACAGTTAGAACATCAAGCATGTCATCTTACAGGGTTTAAGCTTTGTTCATACTCATTTTCAGTGCCCAGAATTATGTTTTTCTTTGGTGAGTAGAAGAAAATTAAAAAAAAAAAAAGAAAATTATCAAAGAGAGGTTTTGGAAGATTGTTTTATTTATGATAAACAACTATAGTTGAAGCTATTATTTTTTTAACTTATTTAAAAATTTTTAACTTATTTAGTTCAAAATTCACCAGATGGTACCCACCCCCTGATTTGAAAAAACAAAAGGAAAGAAAAAAAAGAAAAAAAAATCTCTAATCAAATAGAGTGCTTAAAATTAAAAGAAAAGAAAAAAAATAGAATATACTTGGAGGACAAGGAAAGAGAATGGTGACTGGAAGCCAACTCTGAGCTTGTCCTGTTTTTCTTCACAAAACTCAACTCTAAGCCTCTGGACAGGGAAAATGATAGGATATCCATTTCATATGCTTGATTAAAAAAAAAAATCATCTTGTGATCTTAGCCCCATACAGTGTCAATAAATAATGTTGACTTAACAAGCAAATGCTGTGGAAACGATGCACATTTAGCACATTGGACAACATCAGTAAGGGGGTTAAATATCTGAGGGATATTTGTTAGAGGCTGGCTCTAAGAGGCCTTTTGCAGGGCAGTGGAGACTGTCGTACACTGGAAAGCCAATACTCATCTGAAGTGGACAGCCGGTATAGAAAGCCAGCCAACTGTGGCCATATGAAAATGGGAAGGAAGGCTTTCTAGATCTTCTTGGGTTTTTTTTTTTGGTTCTTTGCTTTTCAAGAGAAGCCAGAAATCTGGAATTTTATGTGAAAAACTTCACACTATGATTACTTGACATAACTGATTATACAATATTGGGAGTTAACTGAATTTTTTAAAATGTGGGATGCATAGTATATAATTAAGGATTGAATATGGTCTATGGGTCACTACTTTATTGACATCTGATTTCTTTGTATTTTAATCACTCAACTGTATAATTTATTCTTCCAGCTCTCATCAATTTATCTTGAACTGATTCTCAATTCTACTTTGACATGTATCCAAAGTTGTTGTATGGGATTGACTTATGATTTAAGTTAAGTTTATAGAATTTAGTGAACTTTTCCTCATCTGTGTAATGGGAATGTTAATAGGATAAAGGTTATTTGGGGCCTTAAATGAGTTAATGTACACCAACCCCTGTACCTTTGTAAGTGATAAGTGCCTTTACTATAAGTCTATATTGAAATACCCAATGCATATATACAATGATTTTTCCATAGAGGACGCTTTTAAAATATGAATTGATTGATTGATTGGTAGATTGGTACGTTTATGGCAAAAAAAAATACCCACTAAAGAACTTTTCTCAGCCTGTTCCACTTGTATATGACCTAATATTAGAAGGATGTGATTGAAAACAGTAAGATTTTAGTTTTAGTTTCTGATAGCATGTGAAAGTTTAATTCTTGAAATAATTATAGTATAAACATTTTCACAATAAATAAAATATGTCTAAATAGCTTCATAAATATTTAAACAGTTAATCCACAAAATCCCACCTGTGATCTCCAGGCAGCATAATTTGAAAGCAGGAGCATTTTCTTAGTATCATGTACACCATTAGGACACATATTTACACAAATGCAATGCTCTTCTCAAGCCACCTAAGCCACTTTCCATTCACTGGAAATATAACTGGTTCTTCTCTGGATCTGTAGCCCAAACGACTAAAGAAATGACAAAGCCGGGAAGGTAGCTTTTTGCAGGGGTAATAAAAATGATAAGTAGTTCTTCTTTTCTCAATGACACAGTAAATTTAGATATTAAGAAAATCACCTCCCCTTTGAAGATTATTTTTGTCAACTTTAAAATAAATGGATCGACTCAATGATCTCTCTCTTCTAGTCTGAAAAACCTGTGATTATAGTAGTAATAGCAGATCCATATAATTGTAATTATAAAAACAACACATTTTTCCCCCCTTTTCAGGTCCATTGGGGGGAAAAAAAGGTGTAGTTACCATGCAGAAATACATGCTCCTTTCCTTCAAGGAGCTTAACATTTAAGAGGGAATATCTACATATGGGAAAAATCATACAAGAAGGAAACACAGTCTGGGGAAAATAACAGAATGTAAAACATTTTTCTATTTTTCCTGAAAAGACTTCGTATCGAAGCTAAAATCTGAAGGCAAAAAGAAAAACTTTATGGAATAGGTTCATTTAGGAAAAAAAAAGAAAATAAAAACTTGAAAAAGGGAAGTAACAGATTGAGCGGCTAGAGGCTCTGAAGAAGGAGCAAATAATTTAAAGATTAGTGTATGATTTTAGGAAAGAGTAGCAAGCAGAGAAGAGTAAGAAGTGAGAAAACTCTGCTTACACAAGTTTTTAAATTCAGAGATGGACACGGCAAAATATAGTGAGGATACACTGAATTCTTCAGAACAGTTTGAGTCCACAGTCCAGTGACTACTTCATTTTTCACCGTCAGGAAAGAGTTGATTTCTCTGTGTCCTTCTCTACAGAAATCAGGTGAGGAGTGTTAGCCTATTTTCACAGGCTAAGAAAACATTAAAATATGGCAGGGTTTAGTATTAAATTATTCATGTGAAAGCCAATTGTCCTAAAAAGTAATGCTATAAAAAGTTCAGGTCCTACAGAAATCGCTCCAAGCTCAACAGAAATATTTTGAAGTCCTGGTAGTATTTTTCTAATATATCAGGGCAGTGGGAATGACATTCTTTGATCATCAAAGAATCAAAGGGCACTGGGAAGGACACGGCTTTGCTCTACTGAGTTTCTCTACCTCATCATATGCACATTACATTTGGAAGACACTGAAATTTAATTTATAAACTTTATACACTATCATAAATGTTGCATGTAATATAAACATGTGGATGCATCTATGCATGTACCTTATGAATGTAAATTGGCTTCAGGTTCATGAGCTCAAAGTTGTCCTAGATAGTTACTAGAAATACAAAGAAAAATAGAAACACACTAGTAGGAGATGAGTAACTTACTCAGTTCATGACACATCAAGTAGACAAACTTGACCTAAGAAACACAACTAACAAGGCTGATCTAACGATATTTGGGTGAGCTTCAGTTTGCTACAAAGGGAAACAAATATCTTCTTTTTAACAGCACGTGAAGCATTCATAAAAAGTAGACAAGTACTGGACTATAAAGTAAATTTTGATACATTTATAAAAGTAGAATTAATACAGACACTATTTCCTGATCATGGTGCAAGAAAAGTATGAATAAATAATAAAATTTGTACAAAAAATTCTTTCACTTGGGAATATAAATACTCTTTTTTGACCAACTCTCAGTTCAAAGAGGAAAAAACAGAACTGAAGAATATTTACAAAAAAATGAAAATAGACATGATACCTATAAGAACCTAAGGGACACAAAAGGGAAACTTATAGTTGTGAAACTTATATTGATTTTTTTAAAAAGAAAAAAATGAGGAAAAATAAATTAAGCATCAGATACAAAAAATAGCATTAACTGAAGAAATGAATAAGTATGAAATTTATAATAATGGTAAATTCAAGAATAAATTTTTGTGAAAACTTCCAAACAATAGAAGTAATGTGCTCATTAAAAGATTATGGTAGGAAGACAAGTAAATGAATAAACTACTAAATAGTCTAATCAAGAAAAAGGAAAAGGAAGACTAACATCAGCAAGATGGTAGCCTAGGAGGTACCAATGCTTGTCACCTTACAAAAACAATGATTAAATAACTAACCGCCAACAAAAATAGCTTGAGGAGAGCTCTAGAGCACACTGGAGAAACCGGAGTAACCAACTGGAATGCAAAAATGGAGGATGGCAATATAGAAAAGTGTAGGAAGAATTTAAATTACATCACTACATCTCCCCGTCCAGCACAGCTTAGTGCCAAGAGGAATCCCTTCAGCTGCAACCTCCCCGCTGTGGGGTAAAACAAGAGCAGCTTTTGCCAGTGATGTAGACACTCACAGCTTTTGACAATAATGACCCTTGCAGTCTTCATCAACACTAAGTCCAGTTGACAGAGCTGCCCAGAGTTCACACTGCTGCATCCCACTGGAGAAGGAGCCACCACTGCCTCCCTATTCCAGGCTGCAGATGCCACTCCTCTGTGACCCCAGGCCTACTGCCACTGTGCACACACCACGCACCTCAGTGCTCCTATAGCTCTGTGCACGCCCATGACACAGACACTGGTGCTGCCACTGTCCTGAGCATTTTCACACCCAGTTCCAGCGCTGCCCCTGCTCCATCTGAGCCTGTGTTCCAGTTCCTAATGCTGTTGCTGCTGCATGCATACTCACATCCTGGATCCTGGAGCTGCCACAGGCATGCCCTTGTCCTGGTCCTCAACGCCACTGCTCCATGCATGCCTCTGCCCTGGACACTAGCACCTCTGCCATTTGTACACTCAAGCCCTGGCCTGCAGCACCAAAAGGCTTCCCCTCAGCCATGATTTTCCCCCGTGTGTGCAAAGAAGAGCAGCAACACCCTTTGCCACTGAGGACCCCAGTAGCCTTCGCTGCTGCCATGCACATCTGTAGCCTTGGCCACCAAGGATCCCTACATCCTTCCCCAAAGGCTGACCTCAGCTAATGGAGCTACCCAGAGTCTACACTGCTGTACCCTTCCATCACCCAGAGCTGAAAACACTGCACCCCAACCAGCAGGCTGTCATACCCACCTGTAAGTGAAGACTGTTCCCTACCAAAGCCCATCCATAAAGTCTGAAAGAGGTGACTGAGGAAGAGGAAGGTAACTGAAAGAGGAAGACTGAGGTTTTCATATGCACAGACATGAATACAAGGATACGAGAAACATGAAAAATCAAGGACACATGATATATTCAAAGGAAAACAATAATTTTCTAATAACTGATCCCAAAGAAATGGAGATTTATCAATTGCCTGACAAAAAGTTTATAACTGGTACTACAGAAAAGACACTGAAAGAAATCTATTTAAAAGGCAGATCAATACTTAATTGGCTTTTTTAGGGATAAAAACTAAAGTGTCATTGAAATTTTATATTGAAAAATAAAACTAAAATTTATGAAAAAATGAATTTATCTCATTTAATAAAGTGTAGGTTCTAATTTCAATTATATATTAATTTTTTAGCGAGGACAAAAAAATGCATCAAACGTTGATTTCTTTTTTTCTCATACAAAATTTCCAACAATAGCGATAACACAGTATACCATTCTTTACTTCTTAACTATTCCGGGAAAATCGTAATGAGGGTCGTTTTTGAAGAATAATTTGGAGGTGTCTCAAGTTTTCAGAAATTTCTTCAAGGGTTCCTCATAGCCCTTTGGGTCACAAAGCATTCTTACTTGAATTGTCTATTATCTCTCTGTCCGCATTGATTTTTCTCTTCAATTTTAACTGGTCTATCTCTGTCATATCATCAGTGGCTTTGCCTGGAGTTGCCGAGTTCTCCATAATTATCTTCAGTGACTTCTTGATATCTTGCATCTTGTACAAGATTTGCAATTGTTTACTGCATGTTAATAGTCTGACCTACAAATACACTGATGATAGTCACAGATACACAGAATAAGTTGAGAAGAATGTTTGAGTGGAGGTTAATTTTCCAAATGGTCAATTCATTAGTGAATACTGTGCAGTGATCACTTCTTTCTTACATGGTAGCTACAGGCTTGGGCTCAAATAAATGTTCTGATAATGAAGACTCAGAAACAACTTAGTAACCTGGGAATAACCTTTTTACTGGAAACTTCTAGAGAATAAGTGTGATTCTTTTACACACTGACAACGCATTTTATATATAATTGCTCAGACCCAGAGAAATTTACAACTCTTTATTTCCCCTTAATTTGATTACATCAGTGTAAAAGCCTCCCTTATTTCTTCTTCCAGTGATAGGAAAAAACTACCTACTAAATCCAAGAGTAAAAACATCATGTAGGCTCTCACAATGATTTTCTCCACTGATGATCCCTTTTCATAAATAGACTGAAATTATTTATCTATGACACCTCAAATTTCACTAATAAAACTGCTCTTAAATAAAAATGAAATAGAGACATATTTTATCATTGCAATACTCACCTTCCAAAGCAACGAGCTAACCATTATCTAAATGGTTTTATTTTCTAAATCACCATTTATTTTTATTTTCTGAAAATGATGTGAACAAATGTTATTTTAAAATAGACTCCTAGAAACACAAATACCATATGATATTACTTATATGTGGAATATGAAATACGACACAAACAAACTTATCTAAGAAACAGAAACAGACCCACAGACACGGAGAACAGACTTGTGGCTGCCAAGAGGGAGGGGAGAGTGGGGGGAGGATGGATTGGGAGTTTGGGATTAGCAGATGCAAACTATTAGATATATAGAATGTATAAACAACAAGGTCCTACTGTATAGCACAGGGAAGTATATTCAATATCCTGTAATAAATCATAATGTAAAAGAATATGAAAAAGGTTGTGTATATATATATATATATATATATATATATATATATATAAAACTGAATCACTTTGCTGTACAGCAAAAATTAACACAAGATTGTAAATCAACTATACTTCAATAAAATAAGTTATTTAAAAAGACTCACAACAGCTACTCCATGATGCTTAGACACTAAAAAAGAAAAAACAAAACTCCTAACCTGCTAACATTTAATTGGAATCATGCTTGGAGATTTTAAAGGCCCCTGGATTTGCAAGCATTGGGCTTTGAAAAAAAGAGTAAAAAGATACTTTTAAGAATTCCAAAATATAAGCTTTAAAAATAACATGGGAAGATTGTAAGAGTCAGCAAAGAATTTAAACTATAAGCTACAGAACAAGGAAAATGTATGGTGTGATCACGTTCTTCCTGCCCAATGTAAGTAAGATTTTTGACCATCTAGAAGCAATGGGATTTAGAGTGGGATGAGATAAGAGTATAGACGCTAATGGATGCCTAAGAAGGGGATTCTTATTCTAACTTTTCCACAAGTTTGTGGGGGGGACATTCCAGAGCAGAAAAGCTTATATCATGGAAGACAGACAACCTCTTACCGATGCCTGCATCCAGAAGACACTGAAGCACGAGGACATTTGTGTAGTAGTAGAATAGCAATGACTGTAAGAGATTTCTAGACCTGAGGGCACTTTAAATATCTCAGTCAGGTGTGGAGAAGGCAGCTAGCAGTCCCTGAACTAAACAAGGATCAGTATAGAAATGGACAAAAAGAAGCCTCAAGTTCAGACCAGAGGTATAGAGGCATGGGCTTTGCTGATAGGAAGCAGGAAAGACAGGGGGCTGGCCCTCTAAGACCAGGTGTTGACTCACACCTCGACAGAGGCAACGAGGAACAAAGGCAGCACATAGAGCAAAAGCCAGGATGGTGTAATATGTCCCTGCTCTACACGTAGGACTCACACTATCATGGAAGAGTGGGCAAGAGGAGGGGAAGGGGGAGAATCTTATATTTAATTGAGTATTTACCCAAAAGTGACTGAGTTTTAAATAAACAATGATTGAAACACTTCGAATTAAATTAACAAGTGTAATTATTTTCAGTAATTCACTGAAATGGGAAATCATGAGCTACGTTGAGTTCAGTTACTGAAAAAATAAAATTACGTATTTTCTGACCAATGTTGCCCATATAAATTTCAACATCACCACATGTTGACTTGACCCAGCAAATCTCCATCTAGGAATTTGTCCAAGAGAAACATATGCTCACACAAATAAGCAAAGATTTGTGTGTAAGAATGTTAATTATAGCTTTTAATTTTACGGTAAAAAGTTGGAAGAAATCCAAATAGCCAGGTTACAGGGATTTTTGAAAATGAACTGTGGTATATCCACTGTACATATAATAGTATTCAGCTGTCAAAAATAGATGCTCAGGAATTAGCATTTTGAGGGACTTTATTGAAATTTAATTGAGGTGATTTGGCAAGTTACAAAGAATGTAAACCTTTGGTATTTATTATGAGTGAATTGTATTTATTATAAGGTGAATTGTTGACTATCATATAATGGAACAGATGGTCACAAGTGGACTTTTTTCCCCACATCTTTATTGGACTATAATTGCTTTATAATGTTGTTAGTTTCTGCTGTACAACTAAGTGAATCAGCTATATGTATACATATATCCCCATATCCCCTCCCTCTTGAGCCTCCCTCCCACCCTACCTATCCCACCCCTTAGAATCCTCTGTTTAAAGAAAGCTGCTTTCACATATGTACTGCATTAGAGAGTCTTTATTTTAAATGTACCAACCTATTTGAAATAGTTACTTTCGCTTGAAAACTTTGTGATCAGAGGACATAACCTTAGCTACTCATTGCATCATTATTTTGAATATGAGAGAACAGTATTAAGATGTTCTTACTTCATAGGATTGCTGTGAGATATCAGTAGGCTTTATTTAACTGAATTACAAGTAAATCCCCTAATGCTTGGGGAATAAGGGGTTCTCTTTAATTAAATATTTCATTTTACTCAGCGTTATCAAATAAGCCATACATGGTTTCAACTTTAAGTATTTGAAAAATGTTTTTTTAAAAAATGTAGTAAGAACAAAAACTGGAATAGAACATAACTTAATTTTTATTTATTTTTAGAACCTTATAGTGTTTCAGAGTCAGGGGAAAAAACTGTTAGATACCAACCAGAGAGGTATGGCACATAGACTGAAAACCATTTAGCCTTCTTGAATTTACCTAGTGTATTACTCCGCTAGGGCTGCTATAACAGAATACCATAGAATACCAGAGGCTTAAACAATAGGGATTTACTTCTCACAGTTCTGCAGACTAGGACGTCCAAGATCAAGACACAGGCCAGTTTGGTTCCCTGGTGAGAGCTTTTTTCCTGGCGTGCATGTAACTGGCTTCTCACTGTGTCTTCACAGGGCCATCGGGGGAGGGATGGGAGCATGCTCTGGTCTCTGTCCTCCTTATAAGGACGATAATCTCATTATGGTGGTCCCATCCTCATAACCTCATCTAAACTTAAGTACTTTCCAAAGGCCCTACTTCCAAATATCATCACATTGGGGGTTAGGCCTTCAAACTATGAAATTTGGGAGGGACACAATTCAGTCCATTGGACCCACTTTACAAAGGGGAGAACATCAGCCCAGAGGGGGAAGAAATTTACTAGCCTGGAATTGGTGAAGCTCAGCTGAGCCCCAAGGCTCCTGATTCCTGGTCAGTA
Organism: Monodon monoceros; assembly: GCF_005190385.1. Taxonomy (NCBI): domain Eukaryota; kingdom Metazoa; phylum Chordata; class Mammalia; order Artiodactyla; family Monodontidae; genus Monodon; species Monodon monoceros. The sequence continues at coordinate 88,853,431 of NW_021703780.1, read as the reverse complement.
AATTCTCTAGTACTTTATCAGACTCTCTTGTAAGACACATTTCCCTTTCTTGTTTACTATCATTATTTGCCCATAAATCACATTGATACTACCAAATTGTAAATTCCCTGAACAGTGAATCCATATCTACAGCATCTATTGATTTGATGTCCATATATTATTTTATTTTCCATAAAAATTAAGTGTAGATTCTGGAGGGCTGTTGTATTTCTGAATTTTCTAGTTGTTGTGAATTCAAATACATTGAGATTCACTGCACTATTTCCATGATATATTTTATCCTTATTACTTTTGTAATATTGATATTTTATACAGTCTTACATTAATTAAATTTTGAGCAATAGCATTTATTATACATTATATATGTCTATTCTCCATGTTGCTAATCACTAGTGTTATAACTATGAAATGGAACTTTTCCTTATGTGGTTTTGGTTATATTATTTTTCATTAAAATTTAGCCTATATAGAAGGTGTATGGAACATGACAGTGCTATACACTGTGTCTCTTTGGTTTACTCCTTGGACATACGCTTTACATACAAAAGTTATTTCAGTTCACCATATGTGATCCATATTTAAATGCAGAAATGGAGCCTCACAGGAGATGTATCAAAATAGCACATGCAAACATTTACTATTTGTGCTAGTAAATGGATCTTTCGCAGAAAACTCAGCAACTACCATACGCAGCAGCTGTTATTCAGGGGACCAAAAATAACGTCCTGGAACAATGCAAGCTGCAGTTTCAGCATATTTGAACCCCATCCACTTTCCAAAATCCATTCAGATGCCTAAAAGCCTCTTCATTTGCAATTAACCATTGTAATTGTTCTGACCCAGACATGCTAGGTAGTGAGAAGCACTCCAGGAAAAGATTTCCTGAGCTATCAGGTAATGGCCAGTGGGGGAGAAAACAGTAAACAAATTGTCTGTTCTCCAGGATAAGTTTTGGAACTCAAAACAAAATATTTTTTTAATAATCCTTGGATGGTCAATAGGGCTGAAACAATACCTTGTACAATTTAAGAATATCAACCAGTTTATTAATCAGATGCCTCTCTGAAATACCACAAAACGGCTGTTTTCTTTTCTTTTTTTTTAAGGCACATCTGCTTTCATTTGTGAGTATACCAGCATTTTATTTATTTATTTATTTATCGTTCTATTTAACATCTTTATTGGAGTATAATTGCTTTAAAATATTGTTAGTTTCTGCTGTATAACAAAATGAATCAGCTGTATGTATACTTATATCCCCATATCCCTTCCCTCTTGCATCTCCCTCCCACACCCCCTATCTTACCCCTCTACGTGGTCATAAAGCACCAAGCTGATCTCCCTGTGCTATGAGGCTGCTTCCCACTAGCTATCTGTTTTACATTTGGTTGTATATATATGTCAATGCTACTCTGTCACTTTGTCCCAGCTTACCATTCTCACTCCTTGTGTCCTCAAGTCCATTCTCTATGTCTGCGTCTTTATTCCTGCCCTTCCCCTATGTTTGTCAGAACCTTTTTTTTTTTAGATTCCATATATATGTGTTAGCATATGGTATTTGTGTTTCTCTTTCTGACTTACTTCACTCTGTGAAACTCTAGGTCCATCCACCTCACTACAAATAACTCAATTTCATTTCTTTTTATGGCTGACTAATATTCCATTGTATATATGTGCCACATCTTCTTTATCCATTCATCTGTCGATGGACACTTAGGATGTTTCCATGTCTTGGCTATTGTAAATAGAGCTAAAATGAACACTGTAGACTCTTTCTGAATTATGGTTTTCTCAGGGTATATGCCCAGTAGTGGGATTGCTGGGTCATATGATGGTTCTATTTTAGTTTTTAAAGGAATCTCCAAACTGTTCTCCATAGTGGCTGTATCAATTTACATTCCCACCAACAGTGCAAGAGGGTTCCCTTTTCCCCACACCCTCTCCAGCATTTATTGTTTGCAGATTTTTTGATGATGGCCATTCTGACCATTGTGAGGTGATAGCTCATTGTAGTTTCGATTTGCATTTCTCTAATGATTACTGATGTTGAGCATCCCTTCATGTGTTTGTTGGTAATCTGTATATCTTCTTTGGAGAAATGTCTATTTAGGTTTTCTGCCCATTTTTTGATAGGGTTGTTTGTTTTTTTTGATATTGATCTGCATGAGCTCCTTGTATATTTTGGAGATTAATCTTTTGTCAGTTGCTTTGTTTGCAAATATTTTCTCCCATTCTGGGGGTTGTCTTTTCATCTTGTTTATGGTTTCCTTTGCTGTGAAAAATCTTTTAAGTTTCATTACGTCCCATTTGTTTATTTTTATTCCATTTCTCTAGGAGGTGGGTCCAAAAGGATCTTGCTGTGATTTATCTCATGGAGTGTTCTGCCTACATTTTTGTCTAAGAATTTTATAGTGTCTGGCCTTACATTGGGGTCTTTAATCCATTTTGAGTTTATTTTTGTGTATGGTGTTAGGAAGTGTTCTAATTTCATTCTTTTACATGTAGCTGTCCAGTTTTCCCAGCACCTCTTATTGAAGAGACTGGCTTTTCTCCATCGTATATTCTTTCCTCCTTTATCAAAGATAAGGTGACCATATGTATGTGGGTTTATCTCTGGGTTTTCTATCCTGTTCCATTGATCTATATTTCTGTTTTTGTGCCAGTACTATACTGTCTTGATTACTGTAGCTTTGTAATATAGCCTGAAGTCAGGGAACCTGATTCCTCAAGCTCCGTTTTTCTTTCTCAATATTGCTTAGGCTATTTGGGGTCTTTTGTGTTTCCATACAAATTGTGGAATTTTTTGTTCTAGTTCTATGAAAAATGCCATTGGTAGTTTGATAGGGACTGCACTGAATCTGTAGATTGCTTCGGGTAGTAGAGTCATTTTCACAATGTTGATTCTTCCAATCCAAGAACATGGTATATCTCTCCATCTGTTTGTATCATCTTTAGTTTCTTTCATCAGTACTTATACTTTTCTGCATACAGGTCTTTTGTCTCCTTAGGTAGGTTTATTCCTACATATTTTATTGTTTTTGCTGCAAGGGTAAATGGGAGTGTTTCCTTAATTTCTTTTTTCAGATTTTTCATCATTAGTGTAGAGGAATGAAAGAGATATCTGTGCATTAATTTTGTATCCTGCTACTTTACCAATTCTTTCATTAGCTCTAGTAGTTTTCTGGTAGCATCTTTAGGATTCTCTATGTATAGTATCATTCCAGTTGCAAACAAGCTTTACTTCTTCTTTTCCAATTTGGATTCCTTTTATTTCTTTTTCTTCTCTGATTGCTGTGGCTAAAACTTCCAAAACTGTGTTGAATAATAGTGGTGAGAGTGGACAGCTTAGTCTTGTTCCTGATCTTAGAGGAAATGGTTTCATTTTTTCACCTTTGAGAATGATGTTGGCTGTGGGTTTATCATATATGGCCTTTATTATGTTGAGGTAAGTTCCCTCTATGCCTACTTTCTGGAGATTTATCATCATAAATGGGTGTTGAATTTTGTCAAAAGCTTTTTCTGCATCTACTGAGATGATCACATGGTTTTTCTTCTGCAATTTGTTACTATGGTGTATCACATTGATTGATTTGCCTATATTGAAGGATTCTTGCATTCCTGGGATAAACCCCACTTGATCATGGTGTATGATCCTTTTAATGTGCTGTTGGATTCTGTTTGCTAGTATTGTGTTGAGGATTTTTGCATGTATGTTGATCAGTGATATTGGTCTGTAGTTTTCTTTTCTTGTGACATCTTTGTCTGGTTTTGGCATCAGGGGGATGGTGGCCTCCTAGAATGAGTTTGGGAGTGTTCCTCCCTCTGCTATATTTTGGAAGAGATTGAGGATAGGTGTTAACTCTTTTCTAAATGTTTGATAGAATTTGCCTGTGAAGCCATCTGGTCCTGGGCTTTTGTTTGTTGGAAGATTTTTAATCAGAGTTTCAATTTCAGTGCTGGTGATTGGTCTGTTTATATTTTCTATTTCTTCCTGGTTCAGTCTCGGAAGGTTGTGCTTTTCTAAGAATTTGTCCATTTCTTCCAGCTTGTCCATTTTATTGGCATATAGTTACTTGTAGTAATCTCTCATGATTCTTTGTATTTCTGTGGTGTCAGTTGTTACTTCTCCTTTTTCATTTCTAATTCTGTTGATTTGAGTCTTCTCCCTCTTTTTTCATGATGAGTCTGGCTAGTGGTTTATCAATTTTTTTTTTAATCTTCTCAAAGAACCAGCTTTTAGTTTTATTGATCTTTGCTATTATTTCCTTCATTTATTTTTCATTTATTTCTAATCAGATCTTTATGATTTCTTTCCTTCTGCTAACTTTGGGGTTTTTTGTTCTGTTTTCCCTAATTGCTTCAGGTGTAAGGTTAGGTTGTTTATTTGATATTTTTCTTGTTTCTTGAGGTAGGATTATATTGTTATAAACTTCCCTCTTAGAACTGCTTTTGCTGCATCCCATAGGTTTTGGGTCATCGTGTTTTCTAGGTATTTTTTGAATTCCTCTTTGATTTCTTCAGTGATCTCTTGGTTATTTAGAAGTGTATTGTTAGCCTCCACATGTTTGTATTTTTTACGTTTTTCCTGTAACTGATATCTAGTCTCATAGTGTTGTGGTTGGAAAACATACCTGATACAATTTCAATTTTCTTAAATTTACCAAGGCTTGATTTGTGACCCATGGACCCATGTGACCCATGACCTATCCTGGAGAATGTTCCATGAGTGCTTGAGAAGAAAGTGTATTCTGTTGTTTTTGGATGGAATGTCCTATAAATATCAGTTAAGCCCATGCTGTTTAATGTGTCATTTAAAGCTTCTGTTTTGTTATTCATTTCCGTTTTGGATGATCTATCCATTGGTGAAAGTGGGGTGTTAAGGTCCCCTACTATGATTGTGTTACTGTCAATTTCCCCTTTTATGGCTGTTAGCATTTGCCTTATGTATTGAGGTGCTCCTATGTTGGGTGCAGAAATATTTACAATTGTTATATCTTCTTGGATTGATCCCTTGATCATTATGTAGTGTCTTTATTTGTCTCTTGTAACAGTCTTTATTTTAAGGTCTATTTTGTCTGATATGAGAATTGCTACACCATCTTTCTTTTGATTTCCATTTGCATGGAATATCTTTTTCCATCCCCTCACTTTCATTCTGTACATGTCCCTAGGTCTGAAGTGGATCTGTTTTAGACAGCACATATATGGATCTTGTTTTTGTATCCATTCAGCCAGTCTATGTCCTTTGTTTGGAGCATTTAATCCGTTTACATTTTAGGTAATTATCAATATATACGTTCCTATCACCATTCTCTTGATTGTTTGGGTTTTTTTATTGTAGGTCTTTTCCTTCTTTTGTGTTTCCTGCCCAGTGAAGTTCCTTTAGCATTTGTTGTAATGCTCGTTTGGTGGTGCTGAATTCTTTTTGCTTGTCTGTAAAGGTTTTACTTTCTCCTTCGAATCTGAATGGGATCCTTGCTGAGTAAACTTGGTTGCAGGTTTTCCCTTTCATCACTTTAAATATGTCCTGCCACTTCCTTCTGGCTTTCAGAGTTTCTGCTGAAATATCAGCTGCTAATCTTATGGGGTTTCCCTTGTATGTTATTTGTTGCTTTTCCCTTATGGCTTTTAATATTTTTTCTTTGTGTTTAATTTTAGATAGTTTGATTAATATATGACTTAGTGTGTTTCTTCTTGGATTTATCCTGTATAGGACTCTCTGCGCTTCCTGGACTTGATTGACTATTTCCTTTCCCATGTTAGGGGAGTTTTCAACTATTATCTCTTCAAATATTTTCTCAGTCCCTTTCTTTTCCTCTTCTTCTTCTGGGACCCCTATAATTCAAATGTTGGTGCGTTTAATGTTGTCCCAGAGGTCTCTGAGGCTGTCCTCCATTCTTTTCATTCTTTTTTCTTTATTGTGCTCTGTGGTAGTTATTTCCACTATTTTATCTTCCAGGTCACTTATCTGTTCCTCTCCCTCAGTTATTCTGCTATTGATTCCTTCTAGAGAATTTTTTCTTTTCATTTATTGTGTTGTTCATCATTGTTTGTTTGCTCTTTAGTTCTTCTAGGTCCTTTTTAAATGTTTCTTGTATTTTCTGCATTCTATTTCCAAGATTTTGGATCATCTTTACTATCATTATGCTGTATTCTTTTTCAGGTAGACTGCCTATTTCCTCTTCATTTGTTTGGTCTGGTGGGTTTTTACTTTGCCCCTTCATCTGCTGCATATTTCTCTGTCTTCTCATTTTGCTTAACTTACTGTGTTTGGAATCTCCTTTTCTCAGGCTGCAGGTTTGTAGTCCCTGTTGTTTTTGGTGTCTGCCCCCAGTGGGTAAGGTTGGTTTAGTGGGTTGTGTAGGCTTCCTGGTGGAGGGGACTGGTGCCTGTGTTCTGGTGGGTGGGGCTGGATCTTGTCTTTCCACTGGGCAGAGCTGTGTCCGGTGGTGTTTTTGGGGTGTCTTTGAACTTAGTATTATTTTAGGCAGTCTCTCTGCTAATGGGTGGTTTTGTGTTCCTGGCTTCCTAGTTGTTTGGCCTGGGATGTCCAGCACTGGAGGTTGCTGGCCGTTGGATAGAGCTGTGTCTTAGCGCTGAGATAGAGATCTCTGGGAGAGATTTCACTCATTGATATTATGAGAGGCCTGGAGGTCTCTGGTGGTCCAATGTCCTGAACTTGGCTCTCCCACCTCAGAGGCTAAGGCCTGACACCAGGCCAGACCACCAAGACTCTGTTAGCCACGCGGCTCAGAAGAAAAGGGAGAAAAAAAGAAAGAAAAAATAAATAAATAAAATAAAATAATTAAAATAAAAAAACAAAAACAATTATTAAGATAAAAAAATTAAAAATACTAAAAAAAATGGGGGGGGCAACCAAACCAATAAAAAAATTCACCAATGACAACAAGCAATAAAAACTATACTAAGTTAAACACAAAAATCAGAAACAAGTCAGTCGCCGACAGCAAACCCCAAGTCTACAGTTGCTCCCACAGTCTGCCGCCTCACTTTGGGGTTGATTCATTGTCTATTCAGGTGTTCCACAGATGCAGGGTACCTCAAATTGATTGTGGGAATTTGATCTGCTGCTCCTGAGGCTGCACGGAGAAATTTCCCTTTCTCTTCTTTGTTCGCACAGCTCCTGGGGTTCAGCTTTAGTTTTGGCCCCATCTCTGCATGTAGGTCACCCTCAGGTTTCTGTTCCCGCCCAGACAGGACGGGGTTAAAGCAGCAGCTAATTAGGGGGCTCTGGCTCACTCATGGCAAGGGGAGGGAGGGGTCTGGTAGTTATAATTGGAATGCGGGGTGAGCCTGCAGTGGCAGAGGCCAGCGTGACATTGCAACAGCCTGAGGCGTGCCGTGTGTTCTCCCAGGGAACTTGTCGGTGGATCACGGGACCCTGGCAGTGGCATGTTGCACAGGCTCAGGGAGGGAGGTGTGTGTGTGGTGTGTGGATAGTGGCCTGTGCTTGCACACAGGATTCTTGGTAGCTGCAGCAGCAGCATTAGCGTTTCATGCCCTTCTCTGGTGTCTGAGGTGATAGAAAAAGGCTCTTTTCTATGTAAAGTATTTTACTTGATCAGATTTTTTGGTCAGTTCAGTTCATCAACATGGGTATGTGTTATTATTTGTTGGAAGATAGTTAAAGTAAGATATTCCGGGAGCTAATTTTTTTATGCATTGTTAAAATAATGCAGAAAACTCTGATGGTTGTCACTGAATGGCAGTGGGGAAAGGCAATGCTCAGAAAACAAGGTCACTGGCTTAGAAATTCAGCTTTATCACCTGCTTTTAAGCAAGGTCCTTAGAAGCCTCAGTTTCATCTCTTACTAAGTGTGATGATAATAATCTCTATTTCTGATTATTTCAAAGGGTTATTGTACTTTCAAAAAACCCACAAGCCTAGACTAAAAAAATAAGTTTGGATTTTGCAATTTTTCTTATCACATTCATCAACATACACCTCTAACTTGTGACTTAATGTCATCTATAGTTTCTTGGTTTTTAATATAATTTAAATTTTATTTAGAACACAAAGCTGATTTTTCAATATTTTCTTTTCCCTTACAAAATGTTTTTTTTTTTTAAATTTGTTTTACTTATTTATTTTTGGCTGTGTTGGGTCTTCATTGCTGCTCATGGGCTTTCTCTCATTGCGGCGAGTGGGGGCTACTCTTTGTTGCGGTGCACAGGCTTCTCATTGCAGTGGCTTCTCTTGTTGCAGAGCACGGGCTCTAGGAGTGAGGGCTTCAGCAGTTGTGGCACGTGGTCTCAGTAGTTCTGGCTCATGGGCTCTAGAGTGCAGGCTCAGTAGTTGTGGCACACAGGCTTAGTTGCTCTGCGGTATGTGGGATCTTCCCAGACCAGGGCTCAAACCCGTGTCCCCTGCATTGGCAGGCGGATTCTTAACCACTACGCCATGAGGGAAGCCCTAAAATGCTTTTATATTTTCCTCTAAATTATAAATGCAAAGTAGACCTTTTACATGGTACAGATCTTTTTTTTAGATCCCCTTTTATCTCTCTATACTTATGTTTGCATGAGGAGTTTTTGTTTTTTGTTTGTTTGTTTTTATTAAAGTGTAGTTGATTTACAATATTATTTTCAGAGGTACAACATAGTGATTCATACATGAGAAGTTTTTTTAACCTGTCATCCTATTTTCCTACTGAAATTTCAGTTTTCATTTGTAATATCACCTGGAAGTATCTTGCTCCATTTCCTTATTTTGAATTTAGCTACAATTTTGGATATTTTAATACTTTGGGGGTGTAAGCTATCTTCAATCCATTTAATAGAAAGACGTAGGTGTAAATAAAATAAAGCATCCAAATAAAGTGGATGACCATGAATTCATGAAACCCAGGAAATAAATTGTCTAATTTACTTCCACAAAATTAGACAATTCAGTTTTTGCAATTTTGGTAATGTAAAAAAAAGAAAGAAAGAATAACTGTTACACATGTACATGTATATTTTTGATAATCATCTATTTGCCTCAGGAGTATATTTCTGATATTATAAGATATACTAGAGATGCAATTAGTTTTATAACACATGCAGTGTTTGACATACTTGTCTAAGTGAGATACTATTACTATCATTAATATTTTAAGTTATGCATGGCAAGGTCAATTTTATAGAATAGTGCTGAAGAGCTGTATCAATACTCAAGACTTTTTGTTTCCTCTAGTAGAGAGAAGGTTTAAAAAATTTTTTTTTTCATTTCCTTAACTCAGAATATATCAAGCTACAAATAACCTTCTATCAACTCAGAAATGATCCCCAGTCCTCCCTGACCAGAGAGCAGGAGCCAAGCTCTTCAACAAATTTAGGTGCTGCCTAAATTCCTTTTGACTACCACTATGCTCCCATCCACTAATGATTAAGCTGCTTCTCATAATTACCATCTTCCCTGACTCAGTTTGGCCTAGTCATTGGAATATTCCCTCTACTTCTGATTCCCTTATTTCAGCTAATGGTACCACCAAGTCTTATAATCATGCTGACTTGAAATTTTATAGTCAGTTTAATACCCCTTTTCTGAAACCCTGTACTTCCATCCAATTTCCAAATTAGGTACATTCTATCCAGTCAATTTCCAAATTAGGTACATTCTATCTCCACAAAGCCTTAACATTTTTAACCTTCCTTCTATTCCTGCTCCCTACACCTCAGTTCAGACCCTCATTACTTTCCTACCATAGGTACTATAATAACCTGGTAATTGGCTTCTCCACTTCCATCTCTCTCTATCCCAATCCATCTTGCACACGACTGCAAGATTAATCTTCCTAAACTGTGTCTGTGGTCACAGAATCACAGACTCTCAAGATAGAAGAGAACTTAAAGGTCAGCTGATCCAACCTGCTTTCTTTTCTTTTCATTTCTTAATAAATATCAAAACTAGATATATGCACTTTGTTTTATTATAGAAGTGGTTCAGGGTTAAAAATATTAAATGGTGCAGAATACCACAAAATAAAAAGCAAACATCTTATCCCCTCTGGCCCAGTTTTACTTCCAAGAAGCAACTGGTGTCTGTACTTTTAGTTTTGTTTTTTGTTCCTCTAATGATTTTCATGAAAACTTGATATCATATAGTTATAACTTTCTTTTTTAGATGTCATAACCTTTAACACTATATCTATTGACTTCGTTATGAGATGTGAGTAAATTAGTGCGTTTACTCCTTTTATGTACCTTTTAATTTTTGTTAGCTTTATTATTATCTCCTTTTTCACATTTTCAAGGCTTCTGTGATTTAAATTCTGTACTATAACTACAATTTAAGTCCTCAGTACTCTGCATATCGCTTAACTCTGAAAATTAGAAAAAACTCCAGCATTTAAAATGTTATGATTTTTAAATCATATCACTGTAGAATCAGTAGTGTAGTTAGAAACCTACAAAGGGAAATGAGAATGAGCAAAATGATACAGGAAGAGGGTGGTCACATGGAGTTGAGCAGGTTGTGTCCTGCATAAGAGCATCTGGCCAAAAGGGTGAGAGTAAGCTAAGATCCCATGCACTACCCTGTGCACCTTAGCAAGAGGCTATCAATTTTTTTTCCAATTTCCAAGAAAGTTTTCTGCATGCTAGTTGAGGTTCTAAGTGGAAGGAAAACAAGGTGAATACTAATGAAAATTTCAAGCGAGAATGAATGATAAAGAGTGTCAAACACTTGAAGAAACTAAATAAGAAGAGGATTGTGGCATTTCCCACTGGTTACCAATAGTTTACTGATTATTGGTGATCTTAGCAAAAGCTGATATATTGAATTCACCTGGGTGAAAGTCAGGTTTTGGTGCCTTGATGAAAGTGTATTAAGGTAATAAAGCCTGAGAATAGAGACAAATCTTTCTAAAAATTTAAATGTCCAAGTGAAAGAAAAGTTGCCTGAAGGATATTCAAATCTAACAATTTTTGTTTGTAATTTATTTTATTGCTTTTGTGTTTACATATGTCTTCAGCTAGTTCATATATGATTTCATATTTAAAATATAATTTTAAAATCTATGTTATATATTTCATAGATGGTATTATATAAATCTTTAATTTGAACTGTTTATAAATGGTTCATTGTACTGATAACCCATGTTCTCTCTGCTGAGCTGGAACATCACCTTTATCATATAATCAATTTTGACTTTGGGGGGGCCATTTTTCAGCTTTCTCTCTGTTCCCTTAATTCTAGTGCTTTTATAGAACTTCCAGTCAAATATGACTATGTTGTCTTGAGGAGGGCATGTCTGATGTGACCTGACCATATGACAATTCAGAAGTAATTTTATTCCTTTTTAACTTGAAGACGTGCTTAGGTTTTCCTAAAACTAAACTAAACTAAAAACTAGAGGTTTTCCAGATTCACTCTTTTCTGGTCATTTCTATTTTGCTCCCTTCCTACTATCAGCTCCTCACCCTAGAATGCAATGCCTACCACCACTGGGTGTCCTCCACTCCTTCTGCCATTATGTATTCCTGGTAGTTGAAAAGGTATAAAAAGAGACATTGAGGTGAGAAATGTAGTAGTAAAGTAGCCTTAATTTCTAGCCCTCATGTAGTTAGAAAGAGAAAGGAAAGGAAGGTAGATGGTGATAATGAGTTTTCTAGTAGGTAAAATTTACTGATATTTGAGGAAGAAGACACTGGAAATTTTCCCCTAACTTTTCATTATGCTATATGGCTTGGCTTTATTACCACTTATGATAAAGACAATTCCTTCTGCTTCACGACAGATTTTAGTGCTCATAAAACTTCATATCTTTTTATTTGTAAATATTTAGATCAGCAATTGGTGACTAATTTGATGTTTCATGTCTACCAATATGCTGCTTCAAAACTGTCAAGAAGTCTCCCACCTCTTAAGGAACTAGAATAAAGCATTCCCTGCCCTGGAGCCTCTACAACATTGCCCCAACTTTATCTTATCTATAGTCTTATCTCTTTGACACTCTTTCCTTTGTTACTTTCTAGCCAAGCTGCTTTTATCTCCTTACTTGCTCCCTTCACTTTCCTGCCACCAGGATTCCTGGCATCTCATTCCCTCAGCCTGCAATTTCATTCACTTTTTAAGAGAAATCTTCCTTCACTGGTCATCTTCACAGGCTGTCAGATGACACTGACATGAGTGTATGGTCTTTATCTACACAGTGTGACATTATCAAAAGTCTTTGCTATAAAAACAGCCATTTAGGAGATGTCCTCATTTTACTTCCCCCTTCTGTTACTCAGAGAAGTACTGCTCCAAGTTGGTGCCAAACTTCCAGTTGCTCTGGAAGTCACCTAAATGACAGAGGTGACATTTGGGAGTGCAGAACTCTCTTCAACTGGCTTTATAAACCCATTTTAAAATTGTCAATTATTGACATCTAACAGCTTGGCAATGAAGTGTTCCTTGAAGGCTTGATGAACTCAGATTTGGGATACAGAATCAATTCAATTTCAAGAGTTTGGTTGAAGAAGAGGCATGAAAGCAGTAGCCTGAAAGGGGGAGTGAGAGCAGCATGGTGCAGAAAAAGTTAGAACTGGGTCTAAGCGTCTTCGTTTCGAGTCTTACATAACAGTTCAGATCTTAGCTTAGCATGCACTAGGTATGTGATCTTACACAAGTTATTTAACCATTCTGAGCTTCATTTTCCTCATCACCAATGGCATGTTTAAGTTTAATGAGTGAATGGAATATAAAATACCTAGAATAGTGTTTGAATTAATGTTGATATTATTATTATCACTGTCACAGATCTGTACTATATTGCCATGTGACTCCATATATATTATTTGATTTTGCAAGGCTTTTGTTTTCTTCTCTATAAAATTAAGAAATTTGTCAGATGATTTCTAAGACTGCTTCCAGTTTTTAAGCTTTATTTTTTTCCAATGGGTAGAACTGGTAGAATAATGTTTAATTTGTTTTCATTCTTGTGTGTTTGTAACCCTGACTAATAAATCTTAAATCTTCAGAGCCATATCTATAATAGTTCAATACCACTTCTATGACAGACAACTATTAGAGTGTGGCCTGACAAAATTTCACAACATAGTGCCTTCTGGCCTGCTAGTCAATCAATGAGAAAGTGATCTTGTTCTTTAGATTCGGGAGACTGTGACATCATTCGTTAAGGCAACCAGAGTTGCAGGCAATGGACCAATTTTACCTGTGTATTTCCAAAGTTACCTACAGTCGTGGCCTATTGTACATAAGTGTCGTTTAGGAGCAGGTCCTTGAGGAAGGCGCTGTTCTACCCGCAACATGTCTGGCTTATAGTTTAAATTTGATAGAACATTAAGGTGGAACTTAGAAGTGGGTAGGATAGGAGTATGCCAAGTTCAGCATGATTGTATTCTAAGAAAATTCACCAGACTTTTCATCTCTCTGAAACACACTTAAACCTAGTGTCTGATTCATCTTTCCATGCTGGTTGGAAAAAAGCTACTATGACATTTTAAATAATGAAGCCCATCAAAATGCTGGGAGATACTTAGATTGGTAAGTAGGAAGACTAATTGTGTGACCTTTGGAAAGTTGCTAACCCAACATGTGTATGTTTCTTCATCTATTAAAATAAGGGGTGAATTCAGATGGTGTGTCTCTGAGGCAGAAATTCATCTATCTCTTTGAAGTTCTCATTTTCAAGGTTCCATCAGAATTATGTGATTTGTGTGTTAAAAATGCACATTTCCAGATCCCAAGTGCATTTATTCTGATTAAGTTAATAGAGAATGAGGCCAGAAAATATGCATTTTTAACATGCATTTATGGGATTTAAGATACAGGCCTGCAGTGATGACTCTGGTGCTGATGATGCTGGCATAATAACCTCTCTTAATGGGTCAACTAAATGTACTATGACGTAATAAATCTTCACAGAACAGCTTTCTGAAGTAGGTACTCTTTTAGTAATTTTACCTTTAAAGAAATGGGGTCATAAAGAATATGTAGTTAATAATTATAGACATACAGTTAACAGATGGAAAGAACCAGGATTTGAGTGGATTGACCAAAACCAAATCCTATTGCCTTAACTTCTACTTTTTATTGCCTTTCTGGGTCATGCTAAAGTTTGCCTTAGCTGCCAACATGCCAGTCTTCATTCCTGTATTTTTGATAGACTGGATGTGGAATTTCAAAACCACCTAATTTAAGTTCACTTGTTCAGGCCTCCATGCTTGTGACTCTGAACTAGCTGGGATGGTGCCATGGTTGTTAATCTTGGAAGTGTAGGGAATCACTAAAGCGGCTTTCGCTCCTTTCATTCAGAGCAACTAGGGCACTGCAAGGACCCTATGGTGCCTTTGTATGAATTAGAGAAAGGGACTTCCTCTGGGTGACCCAACTAAATCCCACCAGGGGTAGGACTAATCTCAAAACTTCTTGGTTCAGACTGAGGCAGAACCACCAGGTTTGGGGCTTGGGAAGCAGAACTCAGGTTGAATTTAAGTTCTGATTTATGCCACTGACTGGGTGCCTCGTTCAGGATGTGTTCAGGGCAGATGTGCCCTGCAACCCCTACAGGGCTGGAGCATTTAATGTCTCTGTCCCTCAGTTTTCCCTTCAAAGTCCTATACTTGACGTTATAAAAACGTCCTATACTTGACGTTACAAACAAAAAAGCAGGTAGAAAATGGGGTATTGGAAATATAAAATATGTTTAACTTAGAGTCCTATATGTGGATGTCAACAAATAAAGGGCAAGCATATGCAGGAAAACTGAAGTCTATCCTGGGCATAATTTATCTTTGTCAGGTGTCAGTGGACCTGGCCTTTATTTGGAAGCAATTTAATTAATGAGATTAGAGCCCCTAAAGTTCTTCACTGCTGAAGTAAAGGAATCCATATATCCTAAAGTCTTGCATAGATCTCCTCCTCCCTCCCACCCCCAGTTTAATACACTTCTTAAATACCAATCATTGATCATTCCCTCATCAGAATTAAAAAACAAAACAAAACAAAAAAACACCCTAAATTTATGTTCGGATTTAAAGAAAAACAAAACAAAATAAAACACAGTTGATGGTGGTTGAGAGTGAAACCATATCAAGGTTTCTGTTCCAGGAGATTTGTTTGTCAAATAGAACGCCCCAACCAAAAACAGAAAGGAAAAAACCCACCTTACTTTGATGCTGTTCAAAAGCCCTGGGCAGCTTCTACCCTATTTGTATTTCTGGATTTTTTTTTTCAGTCCATCTTTTTATTTTCTTTGAGCCATCATAGCAAAATAGAAAGCCAGCTTCTGAGGATATGAAAGCAGGTAGGATTTGGAAATAATCTGAAAAGTATAATGATAAATTCTCAGAATAGAGGATCTCAGATTGTCTGATACTATAGGCATTTAATATTTCCTTTACATTTATGTACTTTTTGTATGAGGGAGAATTTGTTTGTAGCGAGAAAATCTGAAATGTTCAAAATCATCTGAGTTGAGATCTTTAGGTTGTTTTTTTTTTTTTTTTCGGTAACTGTGAGACATAATTTTGAATCTTTAAAAATATGGGAGGGGTTTTCCAAAATTCTACTAATAAACTTCCAGGTTATAACATCAAACCTAGGAGATATATTCTAAACTTTCCTCTTTAAATGTCCAAATATTTGATGCTGATGCAGTACATTTTGATAAATCAGATAATATAGACTTTTATTTAAATAGCAGCTTCAGTCCAGATCGCTGAAAGTGATAACATCTAGAATACAATATATTTAAAAGTCCACATATTTCCCTAGGAATGAGGGGAAATGATGGTAATGTTATCTTGCCTTAACTTTCATTTGACATTTTTTAATGACAGAATTTTGACATGAAGTCTTCCTTGCCAAGAACCTGAGCAAATGTCCCTGGTCTTCCTGGACTTCTGCCAAAAGGCAGTGCAGCTTTTTATGACTTGCCTCAACACACAAGGACAATGGTGACCACCATGGAAATTTTACACACCACTTTCATTACGGGTGAGCAGAAAGACTTCAGCTCACTCACATGTGGAAGGCTAGGGGTAACAATGAGCCCATACCCCAATCAGATATGCATCATCATTTCCAATTTCTATGTACTGAAAACTCAGAGCATTACTGATACTGTAAGTTGGAATGAATAATGGCTGGTTCTGCACATCCTGCTAACGGCTAACACATAAAACAGATTTTGTCTTTCAAGTTAGGGTGTCTCTGAAGTGACAGAAAAGACATGCATGGATGAATAGATAACTCCATTTTTAACCTATGGACAATTAAACTTTAGTATTAGTCACATTAGCTTAGGTTCTGTTGACCTCCAAATCTCAGTCACTTAATTCAATGAGTTTCACATAAACTCTTATCCCAATGCATATTGGGCAGCCATCCTGCACCTTGTAGTTATGCCATCTGAAACACACAGCTTCTAAAAACACTGCAGAGAAAGAGACGAATGGATGAAGTAGCTCAGCCCAGAGATAAAACATGTCATTTCCTGTCAGCATCCATGGGCCAAACTAGATATGGGGCTCCAGAATAATTCCTAGGAAGGCTGGGAAATGTAGAGAAGCATATCGAATAATTGGTGAGCACTAAATATTATGCAAAAACTACCCACTAATAGTCTGAGGACTTCATACTAAAATAGAAAAAAAAAATTTTAATGAAGAATATGGTTTTGCATATCACCTGAGGTTAGCCTTGGATGCTATTTTCTCCTGGTGAAATCTTGAAAGAAAATGAAAAGATACATGGACTTTATTGAGTTTATTTCTGCGCTTTGGGCAGAGCAATCAGCCATTAATTTACTTTAGCAGTCTGACTGAAATGAATCTGTTTACTTATACTAATACCCAGCTCTTGAATGGAATAGTATTAAGAGCTTAAGCTCTAGGGACAATTACTCAGATTCAAAACTTGTCCTTACTACCTGCTAGCTGCAGTATGAGCAAGTTGTAGAACCCCTCTGAGGCCAAGCTGCCACACCTGTGAAACAGGAGTAATGATGCTAATAAAAGAGCAGTTCCTGGGCTAACGTAAGAAGTAAATGGAAGAGTGGTGCATAGTACAGCCTTTGACTCATAGTACGCATTCCATAAGCCCTGGATATTTTAAATAAGAAAAGCCAAGATACTCATTTATTCTGTTGCCTTAGAGTTCCTTGTGATCAGTGTCAGTTAATACACTGACACTAGCAATAGTTGTTGTTGGACTATCCACAAGTTTGTGCCCTATGCATTTATAGCAAGAGGCATAATACTGAAATAAATGAAGAATCAGAGAGGGGCTCCACAGAGGAACTTGTTAATTCCCTGAAGATGAAAAGTTAAGGGCTATATCTCACAGTATTTTAATACTCTCAAAATAGTTAACTCATGCCTGGCAATCAAGTTTTCTTAATGTTATTACTGAATGAATAAATGAATGATATTTGGATAGTATCTTTGATAATGTCTGCTATTGAGAGGTAGCCCGAAAGATGTAGACTAATTTCCTTGTGCTATAGCCACACTATATTTTGAGCTAAAATGTATACTTTTCAATGCTTTAAACTTTTCCCTGTATGTTTTCTATTAACCATCAAATTTCACAAAATGATGATTAAATTTACTTTTTGTCAAATAATTAACTAGATACTCCTTCCATGCAATATTTTATAAAGAGGGTATAGTTATTACGTCTTACTGTTTTTATTTTACTTTCACCTTAGAAGCCTTCAGTGAGAGGAGCATATCAATTTGAAGCTGCTATTCCAATATGATCCCGGTTAAACTAAATTGATGAATTTATCCACTGAGATTTGTGAATGGTTAAATTATCTGGCTGGCAATAAGCTATAGAATTTGAGTACCCCCTTTTTGTATATCTTAATTATATATAATGAAATGTTTTCTGGAACAAGCAAACTTCATGCATTCTTTCTATGCTGCCTCTACATCAGAGGCATGTTGTGTCAGCTGACAGGGTTCTTCTCACCACTTGGATGGCTGTGAGTGTAGTAATCAGTGACAAGGTCTAGGAAGGCACCAGAACTCAACTTCTCCTGTGTCACTGGCGGCTAGTAATGTGAGTTTCGTTTACTCATTTATTGATGTGAGAATAGCTGATACCAATTAAGCACAAATGATTCCAAATGCTAAGAATACATCCTCTAATGTAAAAATAAATCAGCAATTATATTCTCTGAAAACATTCACAACTGAGCACATTCCACTCTAACTAACGGCATTCATATTAATATTTATGGGCCATGGGATAACACTGTCCATTAAGCAGATCTTTATTTTAGAGCATGCATAAGAAACGACAGTGAAGAAACTTTCTTCAAACTGCAGAACATGTTAACATGGTCCGTGTTTGAAAATGAATGCTGTAGAGGGGTAAAGTCTTAATTATATGAGTTCCACATGATAGACAAACGGATGTTAGATATTAATCTAGAGGAACTCAGGAAACAAGAAATCATTGGGGATCAAATAAAGGGCAAAAAACTTCAAGAGACAGTCAGAAAAGCTTTACAACTAGATTATCTTGACTTTGAAACTTGTCATCACCTTCTCCCTTTCTTACTGTTGGTAAAAATTGGGTGTTACTTAGCTTCTTTAAACTTCAAGTTTTTCTTACCTGAAATAGGAAACAAGAGATATATGTCCAGCATTAAGAGTCATATGATGGTGTATGATAAGTGCCTGGAAGAAAACATAGAAAATAGGAACAGGTTAATCATGATTATGGTTTTCATCCTTCTGAATCCTCTCTTAATTACTGTGAAGCAGAGGACATAATACCATTCCCACAGTACTAACAGTTGCAGGCTACTGACTTCCCTGCTTAGAGCCTTTGCTCTCCAGATTACCATAGTTACCATGTGATGTTATTAATTTATTTACATTACCTACCTATTTCCTATAGGCATATGAAGGAGTTACCCTTATGTAAAATCATAAATAAGTGTTGATCAGGACCTTAGTTTTTACAAAATTCAAATGAATAGAAAATGAGGTGACTTGGCAAAATGCCTTGAACATAGTATTAACAACTAAATGATCCTAGTGTCTCTGAGCTAAAATCCCCAAGACTAACAATCATTTTGCAGTTTCCAGTTACATAATCATTTTTCCTATGCTGACCTCTTTACATAGAATTTGGACCAGGAAGAAACTTCAAGACTGCCCAGTGTGTACTATTCATTTGCCAAGTGAAAAAACTGAGGCCCCCCAGGGGAAAAGATCTTAGCACAGTAAGATCACATAATGTCAGAACAAGGAATAACCCTGGTCACCTTAGTGACTGCTTAAAGTTTTTCCAAGTACATCTCTAATTTCTCCCTGAATGAGTTTACAAGCAAAGCATTTAGTATTTTACCTGGCACAGAGTCAATACTCAATAAAAATGAGCTGTTAGAATTGCTATTTCCATCTCTTTCCTTTGTTCACTCTGTTTCATGAACCTATGATGTTCTCTTCCTTCTGTTTAATCACGATCTGACCTGTCCGTCAAACCACACTTTGGACTCTTGTTTCTGGTCACTACATATTCAAAACTGGCTCTTTCCTTTGTGAAGTCCAAGAGTGCTTAGTCTTCCTATCACTTCTCAGCACTTAGTCTACTGTCTAGTGCTGTTACTAAGTTTCTTTCTTATATGTGTATTGCTCAACTTCCCACAACATTCCAATTCCATTGGAGGGTGGAAGAATCTTCATATTGTGTTCACCTACACAGTGCAGTGTGCTCAGTATTTTGCTGATGGATTGAAAGGTGTGCACTTCTAGTGTTCTGAGGAAAACATCATAAAACTTGTGCCAACTCAGTAACCTGTGTCCCATGTCCTCTACAGCTGAAAACACCAGAGCATCACAGTAAAGTTTTGGCAAACAAAATTTTAAGGTAGCTAGATAGAGAACGCTATTATTTTTTCGAGAACTGCTAAAGTTGAAATTTACAAAGCACAGTGCCTATGTAACTGCCTAATAAAGAGAATATAAATTATTTGCTTCATTCACAACATTTCAGGGGCTAGATGTCCTATCAGAATTACAAGTATCATCACACTGGCTACACACCTGTCAATGTTTAGTAAGTGGGTCATATTTCTAATGTAGAAGGTGAACATGAGAACCAGAAGTAGAATCTGGTTAGGAATAAAAATAGAGCCCACCACCAAAAGATGTTGTGAAAATTAAATGAGATGCTGAAATAATTCTTATAAAAATTTAGCATGGTGCCTGGCACCTGTGTTTCATTAATGTTAGTTGTTCTTGTTGTAACTGTTAAGACATGACATTACGACAAAGATGAAGGCATTATATCAATACTTGGGTATTTGTAATCAGTGTTAATACAATTGCAGGCTCAGTAGAATAGATGGGCCCAAAAGTCAGACTGTAAGATATCTTTTAAAAACGAACGGGGTAGGGACTTCCCTGGTGGCTCAGTAGTCAAGAATCTGCCTGCCAATGTGGGGGACACAGGTTCGAGCCCTGGTCCAGGAAGATCACACATGCCGTGGAGCAACTAAGGCCATGCACCACAACTACTGAGGCTGCACTCTAGAGCCTGTGAGCCACAACTATGGAGCCTGCATGCCACAACTACTGAAGCCTGCATGCCTAGAGCCCGTGCTCCGCAATGAGAAGCCACCGCAATGAGAAGCCCGAGCACCGCAACGAAGAGTAGCCCCCGCTCGCCTCAACTAAAGAAAGCCCGCATGCAGCAACGAAGACCCAATGCAGCCAAAAATAAACAAACTAATTAATTAATTAATTTTTAAAAAATGAGTGGGGTAGGAGTAACACAGACCCTGAGAGAAAAGTGTCTCTAAAGAATTTTGATGGTCGGGAGAATAAGAAAGAAAATGGTGAGTTTATGAAGAAGAAGGGCTGAACTGGAGTCCATTTACAAATTCTGGCAAAGACTTAAGAATACCTTTGAGAATGTAGAGCAGAGCCCCAGCAGAGGGAGAGTTTGAAGATAAATGAGAGGAGAGCAGGGGAAGAGGAAATGCCTATAGACCTAAAGCAATTTCCACACCAAAGAGGTGTCAGAGTGAAATGGTGACACATGCAAACAACCCTACCTGCACATACATCCACTTTTGGAAGAACACTGAGGAAGTAAAGTGATGGAAAATGAATTAGGCCAGGTGAAAAGTTCAGTAAACTCACTGAGCTCTCTGAAGCAATGCCATGTATATTCACTGTCCTTAATGGGCACACTGAGAAGATTTCAAGTGCATCGTATTTATGATCTATATGCATATACAGATATATAGTATAGAAAGATGGACAGAAAGCCTATTTCATGCGAGTTATTTGCTCTTTTTTAGTCAATAGAGAAATTTGCTCTTTTTTAGTCAGTAGAGCAGGGCAACTAAGATTTCAAAAGATATAATTCACACTGTTGATATGAAAATGTAACTAAAGGGAAAGTGGATTTCTGAAAATTTGAAATGTGAAAAGTTTCTGTAAATGATTGATGATGTGTCCTTTTATCTTACTGGCTCCATTTTGTATTTTAGCATGAAAACCTTTGTAAAACAAGAACATCCATCTCCAGTATGCTTTATTTTATGTGAGGTGTAGTGCTCATTTGTTATTTTGCCTGATCAGCCTCCATATCTCCTATTTTTAGGGACAGCTCCTTGGTTTCCACCTTACTCTCAGTCCTGCAGTTCACATGGGGTGATCAAATCCCTACCTCCTAGGATATTCATAAAACCCAATTTTAGCTAGACATAGTCCTAATTTGATGTCTCACGTTTGGGAATAAGATTTATTCCTTTAACTCTTGCTGGAACTTTTGGCAAAGAGGTTTAACAGTCTACGGAAGTGTTAAGCTGATTGAACGTAGAACTCAAATTGTAGGAGCTACAATAGGAAAAAAGCCTTGCTGAGAATAAAGTCAGCACGTAATTCTCTTTAACTTTGTTGGAGCATCTGGATTCAGCTCTGCCAGAAGAATGTCCCTACACTTAACAGTGATATGGCCAAAGCAGTTTGAATTAAATTTATATCATTTGCAAACAAAGAATATTTACTAATAAGTGAGAGTACAGATTCTGGTTTCCAAACCATACAAACTCATTGCATTTTTTTTGATTTTTAAAAAAAATTGAAGTAGAGTTGATTTACAATGTTGTGTTAATTTCTGCTGTACAGCAAAGTGATTCAGTTGTACATATATATACATCCTTTTAAAAATATTATTTTCCAGTATGGTTTATCACAGGACATTGAATATAGTTCCCTGTGCTATACAGTAGGACCTTTTTGTTTATCTATTCTATATACAATAGTTTGCATCTGCTAACCCCAAACGCCCATTCCATCCCTCCCCACCTCCCCCTGGCAACCACAAATCTGTTCTCTATGTCTGTGAGTTGGTTTCTGTTTCGTAGATAAGTTCATTTGTGTCATATTTTAGATTCCACATATTAGTGATATCTTATGGTATTTGTCTTTCTCTTTATGACTTACTTCACTTGTATGATAATCTCTAGTTCCTACCATGTTGCTGCAGATGGCATTATTTCATTCTTTTTTATGGCTGCAAACTCACTGTATTTTTTTTATCAACCACCTTAAAATTTTGCAACCCTATGATCAGTCATTTCAACTACATTCTCATCACCTCTAGCAACCTAGACTGTCTCACTTATTTGACTTTTGACCAAAACAATCTTTGACATTGTCAATCCTGTATATAAGACACAATAGTGCAAAAGAGTAGAGCAAGTGATAAAAAAAAAAAAATCCTATATGTTTTAGACATATAACTTTCTTTTTGACATTATCCCCAGGAGATGGAGTATAAAATTGACTTATTTTTAATTATCTTTTATGTGTAAGATTATGTTTTGAATGCAACTATATTTGAGGCAGCACAATGAGGCTACATGGCTTTTATATAGATTATACTTATAAACAAATAAATGTAATTAAATGATACCACTGTTTTCATATAAAATGAAAAGAAGATACAGTGGGGAAACAAAATAGTGGGCAATTTGCAACAACATGGATGGACTTGGAGGGTTTATGCTTAGTGAAATAAGTCAGACAGAGAAAGACAGATACTGTGTGTTATCACTTTTATGTGGAATCTAAAAAATAAAACAAACTAGTAAATATAATAAAAAATAAACAGACTCACAGATACAGAGAACAAACTAGTGGTTTTCAGTGGCGAGGGGCAAGATGCGGGTAAGGGATTAAGAGGTATAAACTACTATGTATAAAGTAAATAAGCTACAAGGATATATTGTACAACACAGGGAATATGGCCAATATTTTATAATAACTATAAATGGAGTATAATCTTTAAAACTTGTGAGCCACTATGCTGTACACCTGAAACATATAATGTTGTAAATCAACTACACCTCAATAAAGAAATAAATATAAAAAAATAGTGGGCAGTCCATTGTGCAGGAGGAAAGTATCAGGAGAAGTTGAGTAGGGAAAGAAGATTTTTAGCAGAGTCTTGAAAGATGAGTGTATATTTTCCAGATATCAGGCCACCTGATGTGTATGGGTTGTGTCTAGGGATGTTGGGAAGGCTTCAGGATGATCAGCCTTGCACAGAGTATACATTTCAAAAATATCTAATAAATTAAATTAAAGTAGTTATAAACATGTTTTACATTTTTAATGAAAATTCTATGTATCAAAATGGCTTTAAAAAAATAAACACCCAAATTACTTTAAAAACAAAGGGACTTTGTCTTACTTCTTCTTTCAACCAAACAAAGGAAAATGTTTTGGGGCACCCCCTTATGTATAGTCCTGTGCAGTGGGGTGGAGTAGGTGGATTATGAAAGTCATGTAAGACTCAGGATCTAACCCTTTGTTGAATGTTAGTAGTATTCCAGAAGTAACACACTTGCTTATGTTATTGTATTAGTTCAGATTCTCATTGTGAGAAAAATGTATGAAGTATGAAGCACATAAAGAACACTTTCCCACTACAGGAAAAAACACATAATTCTACTTGTGAAGTCTATGTATTTATATACACAAATGCAAGAAAGAGTCTATACTACTGTACCTCTAAGAACACAGCACGACGTCTACCACAAGAGAGACTAAATAACTATTTGTTGAATGCATAAATAAATAGAATAATGCTATTTTGTCATTCTTGGACTTATGCCATGGAAACAGTATGTATGCAAATGTGTCTACAATGAAATCTTTTGGTTGCTTCCGTAATTAAAACATGTTGGATACATTTTAAGGAGGCACTGAATATTGAATTTTGTCTTGTGATGAATTGTGTTTTAACAAGGTGGTAATAATCTTGAAAACATAACAAAGCTGTACTTACATGACACTAAATATACTAGATAAATTCTAAAAAGTTCAACAACAAATAGAGACGCATAGTTTACCATAGCCAGACATAAGGATATTTGAATAGGCATGGATAATTGATTGCCTTTTTAAAAACAATTTGTCTAGATGTTTTGCTGAGTATCATCAGAACCAATTAGCACTTTTTCTTTTAAAAGAAAAGTAGAGATTCAGAGCGCTAACATGGCCCAGTGGTCAAATATGGAGAATGTAGGAATTTGGTATATAATAAATCTAAACACACTTTTCAGGAATGGCCGAGTTTGTGGTGACTGTGATGATGGTGATGATAATGATAATGGTGATAAGGACAGTGATTTGACACTAGTGAATCTTAACTGCAATCCACCTTACTTTATTCTGCTTTCCATCTTGCAGAGTCAGGTAATGGCACAGACATTAAAATCAATTTTCTTGTAGACTAGATCCTAGGAAAAAGAGCTCCAGGTGAATTTTAACTGTCTAATGACAGATTTTATGACTAAGGCATTATGAAAACTGCTATCAAGGTACAGGACCAATGAGAGAATGCGTGGTATAAAAAGCCAAACAGCTTGATGACACATCTAGTACAGGTATTTGGGAAAATTCAGCTTCTGCTTCTGCTTGGTGTCCTAGGGTGCATGAGAATTCCAGTCTTTCTGACTTCAATTAACCTCTTTTACAAGTGAAGCCAAAAAGAAAGAAACATGCACAATAACTATTGCAAAGAAATATTTCAAAGTCATTAAAGGCACATTAATAATCTTGGGAATATATAATTTTGTAGGTGACAGATACTATTTTTACACCTGTTCTTTAGAGAAAGAATAAGTTTCTCTTCATTAAAGACTAATGAGTGACATCACATTTAAGTGTTCACATTAGATATGCTTCTTTGAATTTAATGACGGGGCAATGAGGCCTTAAATTAAATACTCAAAACTCTCCACTGGGAGAAACAAAACAAATTTATCTGCAATTTAAAAAAATAATGGAATCCATCTGTTATATAATAAAATTTAAAAATTTTGGATATTTAGACATATTATTATAGTACCTTTGAAAGCTTAGTCCTTGATACCCTAGTTTACTGGCATAACAAAGTAAGTAATATGGTAATTTGTGCTTATTATTTTTTTGTTTTGTTTCCATACCTTCAAAGTTCACTATGGAATACTGAAGAATTCCCTATAACACTTGAATTGTTACTGTTACGGGCTCAGTATCCCACAATAGCGACAAATCTTTAAACAATAACTAAAAGAAAAACAATTATAAGATTAAAGATTGCTATCTACAAATTGGATTATAACCAGTTTCCTAAATTATTCGATCTTACTAAATTAAATTTCCCCTATTTCAGACCACAGTATGTCCATTTACCCTATGCTAGAATTCACTATGTATTTATTAAAAATATAATTACAGTTATTAACATTTTAAAAATATTAAAATAGGAGCATAATAACATTACTGGATTTTCCCAGTAAGTCATGCTTAAATGAAATCATTTCTTCCATACACACTGTCATTTTAAAGGTTTTATAATTTCTGGAAAACCTGGAAGAGAAAAGGAGTAGTTAGGTGCAGCATAGTTAAGACTGCAATAAATCAATATATCACTTGGTATATTTACTGAGCACTTAGTTTTGTTCTTAGCTCCTGCTATTGTCTAGTTTAGTTAATGGTCATCATTTTGACAAATATCAAAGAAAGACAAAGCAAAATGTCATTTCTTAAAAAGGAAAAGGATTAAAATGCCTTGAAGGGATGAGAAAGAAAAAAATAACTCTCTCACAGTCCATTTTGATGGACTTATGATAAAATCTTTCATTAGGCAAAGGCTTGGGAGGCCTACTGATGTGGGACTAGATACAATTAGATGAGACTTAAAGCAGATGCTACAAAGCTTATGTGAGGCTGCTAATTATTGGTGGTTGACTTTTGCATTTTTCATGGAGCTCAAGTCTAATCTACAGGCTGCCTTACTTAACAGCTTTACTGAGAATTCATATTAATAAGCAACAGATCCTGGAGGCTTTTTTTCAGCAGACCAATGAAAGAGGTTGGGGGAAACATACTTTTCACTGAATTTCTGAAGATGCCATAATTTGGTGACCATGTGACACAAATAAGAAAGAATCTTATACCTTCAAGCTTTTGTTAATGAGAAAGAATTATCTTGAAATATTTTGATGATGTACTATGGGATGTAAAAAAAAAATACTGATTTTCTATTCATATTCTTAACACTTATTTACCAAGCTCCTGAAGTGCCAGGTGTCGTTCTAGGATCTGAAGGTTAAGCAATGAACAAAAGAGACCAAGTATCTAACTTAGAGATATGGAACACCAATACCAAAACTTAATATTTGACTATGCAGTTCTTCAAAATTTGCAATATTTATTTAGTTATTTTTGTTTGTCTGTTCATATTCTCTCTGTTTTGGCTAATATCTTTTGCTTTATCTTTCAGTTCACTCATTATTTTCTGTATTCTTTCCATCCTGCTGTTGAACCTATCTACGTAGAGTTTTTATTTCAGTTGTTTTACTTTACAGTTCAAACATTTCCATTTGGTTCTTTATACCTTTTATTTCTTTGCTGAGGCTTTCCATTTCTTTGTTGAGACTTTCATTTGTTTAAAGTGAGAATTCTAATTACTCAGTGGGACATTTAAAAATTAAAAAAATATTTTTTTACAAAAATAAAATGTTTACATTTTATTACGGATTCTTTGAAATTTTGTCAGGTAATTCTAACAACTCTGTCATCTACGTATTGGCATTTATTGGTTGCCTTTCTTCATTCAATTTGAAATCTTTTTGGTTCTTGATGTGTTGGGTTATTTTCAACTGAAACCTTCACATATTTTCCTTAGATTATGAGACGGGATCTTATTTAAACCTTCTGTTTTAGCTACTTTCCTCTGATACTATAGTGGCAGGACAAGGGATGGCACTTCCTAATTTTAACTAAGAGAAGTAAAAGTCTAGGTCCCCCTTGCTCTCTGTTGACACCTCATGGAGTGGCAGTATCTTTATTGTTGTGTGGGGACAGGGGTACAGGTTCCCCTCTAGGTGTCCACTGGTAACTCCCTGGCTTGGAGGTGGTAGAGTGCCATCTCACTGAAACCACACTGAGATGGTCTCTTGACACTGTACAGTAGGCATCTTCTGATACTACTCAAACCAGTGAGTGGGGCATCTCATTATTTCTGGGTAGAGGTGCAAGTCTAGACTTCCCACGTGGCCTCTACTGATATTGCAGTGTTGTAGGAGCAGTGGACCTCCTTACTGCCTGATGGGGATGAAATTCCAGGCTCCCTACTCGGCCTTCTCCTGGTGGCGGTGGTGGAAGGGGTGTCGGGGTGCTGTGTTACAGTGCGATGAGCATAGAAGACCCACTCCAACTTTGCTGGTGTGCGTGTACATGAAGCTGCAGAAGTAGAGTGGGCATTATCTAAAATTTCTCTGTCTTGTTAGGCTGCCCCTTCCCTGGTCCTTCGACTTCTGAAGAGGTTTTGTTTTGTTTGCTTGTCTGCACTTGTTCTTTCAGCTACTAGCTTCTTCAGCCCAAAGAAGTCTGGGCTGTATGAGACAAAGAGAAAACCCAGAAACCTCATTATCATGTTATCCCTTGGATCCTAAGGTCCACAGCCAGTCTGCCCTCTCCCTGCACCCTTAAGAGTCTCCTTTTACTTGTTTCACGTATAATTAGCAGGATATTGATTGCACATAGTGAAAGGAATAGGGAAATGTATGTCTACTCCTTCTTCCTGGAAATCAGTTTCTTTAAAAAAAAATTCTGAAATTACTCTAGTTGTAGCAGGGAGACAAAACAGTATATATTAACATATTTAGCCTTATTTTACATATATATTTGAAAGTATATTTTAAAATAATGACATAACCATAAATTTTTATTTTTAAGTGTATTGTGCTACAGAGATTTCTATAGTTTCGTGTGTGTGTGTGTACCTGTATGCATACGCACATACATTTTTATTTTGGGGGAATATCTCTTTTGTTATTATTATTCTTCCACCACTGAATTGTTCACAAGTATTCATGTGAATGTCTTGATACTTCCCCCCAAAAATGACACTTCAGTTTTATTACACAGATCATGAATTCTTTTATAGTTTCTCTTCTTCTATCAGATTGATTATCTCTGTCATTTCCCTTCTGGCATATATAAGGCATAGTCCTTAATCAAAAATTACTATTTATATTCTCTCATTACTCTTTATATAGTTTGCAGTTATTCTCTAATTAAATATATGTTTTCCTATCACACTATTTGCATCCAGTAATATTTTGTCTAGTTTATTCTGGTTAAAATCAAAGCATTTTTTGACCTAACAGAAATACAGAGAATAAAAATAAATGCTGTGTATGTGTTACTTACATATAGTAAAAAGATTAAAAACAACTCAGGATCTGTCCTACAGCAAATTCTGATGCTCTTATATATTTAGCATCTCTGGATCAATGCTGTTTTTGTAAATAGTTTTATTGAAATATAACTATTCTTAACATATATGTATTGTCTATGGCTGTTTTAATGCTATAACAGCAGAGTTGAGTAGTTCAACAGAGATCAATGGATCCTAACACCTAAAATATTTACTATCTGGTCAGTTAAAGAAAAGTTTGCAGAGGATTATAATTACTAAAACTTCTAGAGAAATAAGGTGAATATAAGCAATATGCATCATCTCTGAAGGATCTCTGATGCCCACATATGATAACATATTTAAGAATGTGTGTTCCTCTTAACATTTAATGCTAGGAGAAGAATGTCAGACTAATATAATGCTATTATACATTCAGGTAGCATTACACATTGCAAATTTAGGAGAATAAATAATAATATCTTCTCTTAGTATTTTGCTTTGGCTTTTGTAGGAATATTTCCCTTTTTATTTCTTCCTCTTTTCTGGCAATCTTTTCATGTTTCTTTTGCATGTGTATCTACTTCTATCAGTCATTATATATAGTTCCAGAAAGTCCTGGACTTTATTTCAGTTCTTTTCCTAGGCAGCTAGACCCACAGAAACAACTTCATTTGACATGTACTCATGTGAGAGCTAAATATCTGTAGCCCAGACCTCTCTTTTCAGATCCATACTTGTATATTCAGTTGCCTACTAGCGTTCACCAGATGACCGGTGTTAAGGCACATAAAAATGAATACATTGAAGACTGACCTTACCAGCCCTTATCTCCCGTGCACCCACTGCTCTCTGTCTCAGTGGGTTGCCCCACCATCTATTACTTTGGACAAGCCAAAAACCGAGGAATCATCTTTTGTCTGTAGTGTTCTTCAAGTTTACCCATATTGTAGTTATGCTATTGGTTTTCATTTGTTTTAATCTGGCTTTGGTGTGCTTCACTAAATTAAGTGTTCATTCTATGAATATTCTAGAAAATTCACAGCAATTATCACCAAGTATTTTCTTCTTAATTCTCCCTTTATTTCCTGTTTGGGATCTCTACTTATTCTGTTCTCCTTGTCTTTTTCCTATTTTCAATTTCATATTCTCTCTTTGATCTGTATAGATCTTCTGACCTATCTTGTACTTTAAAACTTTCTTCTATAATTTATAATCTGCTATTTATTTTTTTTTTGTTTTCAATTTAATACCTGTAAGTAATGTTCCATTCATTTTCAAGTGCATCTGTTATTTTTCCATGCTAAACTACTTTGCTGTGATTTCTAGTCCTTCTATAATTTTTAATTTTAAACCTCATTTTGCTATTTTTTTTCCAAATAATTCTGTTATTTAAGTTATTTTATCCAGTTGGTTGCATTAGTCCCTCATTAGAGGTTGTTAACTTTTTTTAAAAAAGATTTTAAGTTCCTTTTAAATTGAGATTGTGTCTTTTATGATGAAAGTCGTGCATACATGGTATTTGTGGAAGTCTCTGATAAGTGGTTTTACATTAATTTTTTTTATGTAACTTCTTTGGCCAGATATTAGAATTTTTCTAGGCCCTTTTACATGGAGGGCAGGGCATCCAGTGTCACTGCTTTAAACAAATATACAAATTCCAGCTCCTTGGAGAAGCTGGAGTCACCGCATTAGACAGAACCAAAATATATTATCACATAGCTATAGCACCAGCAGATTCAGAGACCATCTGTTCTGCCTTCTAAAGCTAATTAAATTTTAAAAAATCTGAGCAGTTAAGAAACAACCATCAGCCTAGAGTCTGAATCAAGAATAATTTGATAATAAAAGCTACAGCTATTACAAATACACCTAATTAGGAAGTACCTGAGTAAAAGTTTACAAGTCATTAAAGTAGTATTGAAAGAGTGAAGTATGGTTGATGGATATTAATGGGAAATTTTACCAAGGGAAAACTGTTACCTATAGCATTCTATTAGACTAATGAGTCTACACTGTCTAGGAAGGAATAGCACACAGATTTTCAAATTTTTATTTTATTATTATTTTTTATTTTTGGCTGCATCGGGTCTTCGTTGCTGTGTGTGGGCTTTCTGTAGTTGCGGCAAGTGCGGGCTACTCTTCATTGCGGAGTGCAGGCTTCTCATTGAGGTGGCTTCTCTTGTTGTGGAGCATGGGCTCTAGGCACGCAGGCTTTCTGTAAGTTGTGGCTCATGGGCTCTAGAGCACAGGCTCAGTAGTTGTGGCACACGGGCTTAGTTGCTCTGCAGCATGTGGGATCTTCCTGGAACAGGGCTTGAACCCATGTCCCTCTGCACTGGCAGGGGGATTCTTAACCACTGTGCAACCAGGGAAGCCCTAGCACACAGTTTTAATAGTTTTAGAGAAAACTCATAATATACTTTTGGACTATTAAATGCCAACATACTTAACTGAGAGTAGAAAAGCAAACAAGACATTTCTTTATTATATGTTAAGTACCTAAGTTTTGTTCTTGGTATAATCATCAATAAAACCATGTTGATTATTTGGTTTTCAATGAATAACAGAATTGGTAAAACTTCTGTTGATGCTATGTAGGTGTGGTGATAAAATACTTTTCATTTAATATTTTTCATGTGTTCAGTGGTTACAGATCACAAAGTATTTTACATTTTCACATACTGTTATTAGACATTTCTAAAACCTGTTGAGTGAGTAAAGCAGGTAGGATTAGCCTTATTTGATAGATTAAGAAACTGACATTTAGAATGGGTTAGAGGTCACATAGATGGATCTTTATTTTGACTCAAGTTCACTAAGCTTTCTACTACAGTATGCTTTCTCTGTTAATCAGTTTATTAATATCTTTATAGGCAGTTCATAAAACTCATGTGAGGAACATTATGGAAAGATATTTTTTTCTGTAAGAGTAAATTGTGATGAATTCTCTAGCTAACCCGGAGATTGACGAGCATATGCTTTCACAAATTCTTGAAGTGATAATCATATTGTTTTCATAAATATCTAGTCTATGGGCAGAGAGTCTTCAATACAGGAAATGTATAGGTAGGCATTTCTGAGGCTGCAGTATATCAAGGCAAATAAGAGAAACATCCTACCTTAACTACTTCCCTGATTTTCGCCAACATTCCTCAAAGTATGAGTGGACCAATCGCTCATATCATTTGAGAGTGCATTACAAACAAAGACTCTGTGGTCCTTTTCAGTCTAGATTCAGAGGCATTGTCTGGAAATGTGAAATTTTTTTTATGAGGGCTTTCTGTGAAAACTATGCACAATGTAGTTTTAGAACTACTGCCTTGTATGAATCTTTAAATTTAAAGTTGGAATGAAATCAAGTGTTTCGCCATCATGAAGAGATGAGGAAAACATCCAAAATATTATAGCAGTAATATGAACTTTTACCATCATAATTAAGTACACAAAAATCTCAGGTTTGAGCCACTATTATGCCAGGCTATGTGACATATAAAATAAACTTAAATCTGTGCAAAACCTCATATTTAGGAATTAATCAGGGAGTTAGGATAATTCCTTTTGTTCAATATTTGATCCTGAAAACAGACAGCACTGTTATGGCTGACATCAATCCATAATGGAAAAAAAAATCAAAAGTAGTGTTATCTTCTGGTGTGGGCAATTGTCTTCTTTGTGTTTATAACTAAACCACAGGCTTCTGTTTAAAATGGCATCTGGCTAGTTGTCCCTGAGGCAGTCTCTCCCAACTTCTCTCTAAAATACTTATTAAGATACAGGAAAACTCACAACATCACAAAATATTAAGACTGACAGATAACCTATTGCTAGAAAATGGAAGGAATTTCCACTAACTATAAAGCCATTGGAATTAGATTGAGAAAAAAAAAATGGTGGTTTCATGAAAGGGAATAGCCATTACTGAAAAAGATAGGAAGATACTTTATTGTCCTTAAGTCTCTTCCTTTCTTTCTTTTCTCCTTTGCTTTCTCTCTTTTGTTATACAGTCTGCCCTCTATATCAAATTTCTAGGACCTTGGACAGCCACTTTCCCTTTTTCTATATACTTGTTGCTTTTATAGGTAATCTCAATAATGTTTGTGTCTCCTTTCCTATAGCAAGAACACAATGGAGTAGGAAATGGGAGTATGAGAGCTTTTAAACAGGGATGCACAACATCCTAACAAAGCAGTATGGTTTGATACAGAGAGTGGAAAAGCTGTGGGAGAAATACATGCAGGGCACTTTCATGTACAGCTTTAATTTAGAGGGTAAGAACTCCAGGGTGTAAATAACTCCAGGGTAAGAACTCCAGGGTGTGCCACCTCTCTTAATTTCAGCAGAAAAGACCCTGGGAAATGGGCCAAGAACTGTGCACATCAATTTACTTTTCATGTATATACCTGAGAGGATGATTAGATTTATAACCAAATGGACAGTAGCTGGGGCCAAGGGCATCCTGTTAATTGGTATATACTGTAAATAGGATAAATCTCCATTCATACAAGAAGGAAAACAAAACAACATGTGTCCTATTGAAGTCTAATTGCAATACAGGGAGGGGGAAAATAGAATATTGTTATGAAGCCTCATTAAAAAAAAATATTTAGCAAAGGAACCAGAAGAAAGTGTTAAAATACTTCAGCTTGAATTAAACCCAATATGCAAGAAAAAATAGTATCTATGAATACATGAACAGTAAGTATGGAGAGTTTTATGAAACAAAAGGGGGATGGACCGGAAATAAAACAAGATGAGACACATAGACCAATGGCTGAGAAGTTAAGGAGCTGATCAAAATAAGGTAGAGCAAATTAAACTACAAAGGCATAATTAAAATTTGCATCAGAGGCAGTAAAGATAAGAATTACTATTGCAGCAAATGAAATCATTCATATGAAGCACACAATTGAGATTCTTTCCTGCAAACAAAGGAGAAACACCAAGGGATTAAAAAAAACCTGCTAAAGAAAAGGTGAAGTATATGGAAGTTAGAGAATGGGAATCTAAAATAAGTATTTTGGATTGTCTCAAAGAAGAAACCAGAACAACTGAAATGGAAGTAATCATTAAAGGACACACACACAAAAAAAGATGAAAATTTCCATAACTGATAAAACTATGAGTCTTCTGATAAAAATGCTCCATAATATTCCAAGAAAGGGAAATGAAAAGAACCCACACTAAACTGAAAATTCTAATGAGAATAATCAAGATAAATATTCTTAGGAGAATCCAGAAAACAAAACAGGCGCCCATAAAAAAAAAAAAAAAGTAAAAAAATACAAAAAAAACTTGAATTAGTCTCAGACTTCTCCACTTCAACAGTTACTGCAAAAAGGCACACATATTTCACAAAGGCAAAAGTTATTGCTTAAAGGCCTCAGAATTTTGATGTTGTAAATTTGAGACCTAAAAATGTAAACCAAATATTCCTCCATATATTAAGTCAACATAAGAACATTCTCAAATAAGGAAGTGCTTAAAAATGTAAATTTTATTTGCCCATAAATATACATTTTCTATATATATTTATATGTATCTATATATTTCTCTCTGTATATATTATAGGTATCTTTATTTAAAATATGTTTTAGCACATACTCCAGCTGACTGAGAATAAAGTTTAAAACTCAGGAAAAAGGAAAATTATAAGAAATTTAATAAATTTTGAAAACATTTAAATTTTTTCAAGTATTGTAAAGTCAAAAACAGCTGATAAAAGGAGATGTTTAATATAATAATAATTTAATAACAATAATTTGGGTCTAAAGCCAAATTTTCTCAAATGAACAGAAGTAAGGCAGAGAACTATAAGCTTGTTACATTTCTTTATTTTTTGTGAACAGATAATAAATTAATAAACTGTAATAATTTCATGACACTATAGAGAAAAATTGATTAATGAAGGTTATCATGAAAACAAGCAACCATGTAAGAAATTTAAAACTGGAAGAATCAATTTCAAATCCCTGAAGAGGGTGAGAAAAAAAAAATTTTCCTGTAGAAAAAGATAGAAAACTGAGGCAAATTCCAGAAAGCATAAAATAAGTTTTACTTATGAATATAAGTATTAAATGTTTAACTCTTCTATAAGAAAATTAAGACAAGTGGATTTGGCTGGCAATCTAATATAACCATATGAGCCACACACAAAAAATGATGAAATTACACTAAAATATTGAAAAAACAAGGAATGATAATAATTTACCCGGTAAACAATAAGGCAATGGGAAACAATTTCAGATAAAGTAGAAAGCAAAAGCCTTATAAAAGATTAAAAAGGTCTTCTCACCATAATATAAACATCTGGAGTATCCATAGCAAAGAGAAACCAATAAAACTATAAATGAGCACAGATACAATTTGGTAAGGAGTAATGAGAGAAAACTTGTCCTACCGTGTATTAAAATATTAAGTATTAAAATGAATATAAAAATCATTGATTGTAATAAACACCATTTTTAGGTACCACTAAAAAGAAAAAAAAATAATTTTATATGTTATCCTGTAAGAATCATCCTAATTTCAGAAATGTTTGCATATGATTAAGTGTGCAAATTAGAATTGATGAATTACAGTATGATAAACCTTTCATGATTAAAATAGCATCAAACTAGGCACAAAATATGAAAACAGAAATGTGACAGCACAAATACCCTTGAAATAAATGATTGCATGAATAATATCTTAATAAACCCTATAAAAACTTTAATTCATAATATGATATCCTAAAAGAAGCCTAACAAACTGATTGGAAAGATATAGAGTATTCAATAAATGATATGAAGGAAAAATGCATCTTTAATAAAAATGTCATTAGTGTTCACTGGATGAGTATATTTGGTTAGATATAAAACTGATATAAAAAAAGACCAAAGAAAATGAAAGTGAATATTTAAATAACCTTAGATGATTAGGACTAATTATTAAAACACTGGGAAAAAAACACAAAGGAAAACTTTTAACCATGTGAGAAGTTAAAATTTCTGAACATCACAAACACAACAAAATTAAAAGCCAGAAATTGGTTGAACCATATGGTATCACTATTTCTGTGGGTCAACATTGCCAAGTATTGGCAGTCTATAAGGATATTGGGAGAGTGTTTAAATAATATGAAAATTAAAAGTTGAATATCCTTGATTGATTAAATATCTATAAATTTAAAAAAATACAAGGAGATTAAGACGTATACATTACTATGTATAAAATAAATAAGCTACAAGGACATATTGTACAGCACAGGAAATATAGACAATATTTTATGATAACTTTAAATGGAGTATAACCTATACAAATTTTGAATCACTAAGTTGTACACCTAAAACTAATATAATGTTTCAAATCAACCATACTTCAATAAAAAGACAAATACAGTAACACCCTAACCAAAAAAAAGTAGGTGGACAATAAGAGTCAATTTCTAGAAGAAATAGAAAAGGTCAGTAAACATAAAAACACTTCAGTTTAACATATATTTTAGGTAAAAAAAAAAAAAAGGAAATATACCAAAATATTACTAGTGGTTTTCTCTGAGTGTTGGGATTACGGATTTTTTTAATTTGTGGAGTTTTTGGTATCATTTTGTCTTGCTTATATTTTTCTATATTTTTAAAATCGTATTCTCAAATGAGCATGAGTTGTTCATTAACATCAGGAACGTATATATGTGCGTGTGTGTGTATGATTGGGATAGGAGCAGATGGTACTCAGCAGAGATAATAGCGCATGTGAAAACGGGAGGCTGAATGTAAAATGCTTCTGTTGGCTGAGGTTGGAGTGGAGGAAAAAACAGTTACTTGCCTTTCCAAACTCTATACTTTGACAGCACAGTGTATATTCCAGAGATGACAGTGCCTGAAGGGGACTTGATATCACCTTCAAGTTAGTAAGACTGAAAGCCTCAGAGGACCATAACTGAAGATGTCTAAAAAGAACACATGAGAAAGACTGTGTATCTAAATTGAGAGTGCCAACCACTTAAAGACCATCTCATTTTTTTTCAATCTTTCACACTCTGTCTTATATGGTTGATTTAAAGCAAGTAACACGTGTGAAAAATGAGACTTGCACTAATGGAGATGCTGAAATTGCTAATACATCACAACTCCTAATGATTCCAGGTCCCTGAAATTGTGCATATTAATACAACCCTAGAAACTGAAATGTTATCTAGGTCAGTGGTTCTCAAAGTGTGATCCCGAGACCAGCAACACCATCACATGGGGATTTGTTAGAAATACAAGTTCTCAAGCCCCACTCATACCTGCTGAATCAGAAACTCTGGGAGTTGGGTCCAGCAGTCAGTGTTTAAAAAGCCTCCAGGGGGCTTCCCTGGTGGCGCAGTGATTGAGAGTCCGCCTGCCAATGAAGGGGACGCAGGTTCTTGCCCTGCTCCGGGAAGATCCCACATGCCGCGGAGTGACTTGGCCCGTGAGCCATGGCCGCTGAGCCTGCGTGTCCGGAGCCTGTGCTCCGCAACGGGAGAGGCCGCAACAGTGAGAGGCCCGCGTAACGCAAAAAAAAAAAAAAAAAAAAAAAAAAGCCTCCAGGAGAAATAACAACAACAAGAAACTGTGCCATTAAAAAATGGGCCGAGGAACTAAACAGACATTTTTCCAAGGAAGGCATACGAATGACCAACAGGTACAGGTACACGAAAATGTTCTCAGCATCACTAATCATCAGAGAAATGCAAATCAAAATCACAATAAGGTATCATTTCACATCTGTTAGAATGGCTATCATCAGAAAGACAAAACAACGGGTCTTCCCTGGTGGCGCAGTGGTTGAGAGTCCGCCTGCCAATGCAGGGGACACGGGTTCGTGCCTCTGTCCGGGAAGATCCCACATGCCGCGGAGCGGCTGGGCCCGTGAGCCATGGCCACTGAGCCTGCGCTTCCAGAGCCTGTGCTCCGCAGCGGGAGAAGCCACAGCAGTGAGAGGCTCGCGTACCGCAAACAAACAAACAAAAAAGACAAAACAACAAATGTCGGTGGAGAAAATGAAACCCTTGTGCCCTGTTGGTGGGAATGTAAATTGGTGCAGTCCCATTATGGATGTTCCTTAAAAAAGTAAAAATAGAACAACCATATTACTCAGCTATCCCACTTCTGGATATATATCCAAAAGAAATGAAAACAGGATCTCAAAGAGATGTCTTCACTTTCATGTACATTGCAGCATTATTTACAATGGCCAAAATATGGAAGCCACCTAAGTATCCATCAATGGATGAATGGATAAAGAAGATGTAAGATGTACACATACACAATGGAATACTATTCAACCATGAGGAAGAAGGAAATCCTGACATCTGCAAGAACATGGATGGACCTTGAGTGTATTATGCCAATTAAAATAAGTCAGACACAGAAAGACAAATACTGCATGATATCACTTACATTTAAAATCTAAAAAAGCAGAACTTATAGAAACAGAGAGTAGAATATTGATTACCAAGGGCTGGGGGAGGGGGGTGGAGGAAAGGTGAGATATTGGGCAGAGGATGCCAACTTCCAGTTATAAAATGAGTAAGTTCTGGGGATCAAATATACAGCATGGTGATTATAGTTAATAATACTGGATTATATGCCTGAAAGTTTCTGAGAGTAGGTCTTAAATATTCTCACCACAAAACAGAAATGGAAAATATGTGATGTGATAGAGGCGTTAACGCTATGGTGGTAATCACTTTGCAATATATATGTGTATCAAATCAACATGTTGCACACCTAAACCTTGCACAATGTTATATGTCAATTATATCTCAATAAAACTGGAAAAAAAGGCCCTCCTGGTGATTTTATTTTTCATGCTAAAGGGACAGATTTATTTTCAGCTAATACATTTTTGGTATGTCAGACCAATTTATATATATACACACATACATATATCTCCAAAGTAAAAAGAATATCAGATTTCACTGGATTCTCCAAAGAAGCAAATGATTATTTCAAAAGCATCATTTTTCAAATAGAGTTCTCCAGAGTCCTTGACAAGTAGGTGTTTTCTATGCCCTTAAAGCTTCAGCTTGTAGATTCACAGCTTATTGTACTAAGGATGCTAAGAGGTCTAATAGTAAGTGAACTTTTTTAACCAAGATAGTTTAATGTTTCCAGGTATCAAGAAATACCTGATCTTATCAGTTAATTAGATGTTTACCAAATAACATCATTCAAAACTGCTGTCCTATGAATCATCTTTTGTGAAACATTCTAGCTCCTTCCTTGTTGGGGCAAACAGAGAAAGGGAATAGATCATATTTCAAGTTAGTATTATAGTAGTCAAACCTTTGAAGCTTCTTTTCTTTGGGATGAATAAAAAGGGAAAAAAATTTAAAGATTAATGGAAAATTGTAACATGCCAAATAGTGTTGTAATAAATAAGATTTAGTGCTGCTCTTTTCCCATGGCGAATGTTCACAAAATAATCATTGATTTCATTAGCAAAGTCCTCATGGAATATGCAAATCTTGGTTATTCCCTTGAAAAAAATCCTTTCAAAAATTTATAGAAAAGAAGAAATATGGGATGTGGATTTAATTTAATTTTGTTCTATTTAAATTTGGAAGTAGTTGAGGTTTAGAAAAATCTTAAATTTTTCTTGCTCTAAACTTTAAGCTTGTTTCTGACTGATCATTTTTGCACTTCCAGTCCTTCCACTTGGAATGCTGTTTCCCTCATCTTTCCATAGCTGGTTCCTTCTTATTATTCAGAATCCATCTCAGGGTTTACATGAGTACCCATTGTAAATTAACAGCTTCACCCCAAACATCACTCTCTAAAGCAACTATATTCATTTTATTGTCTTTGTGAGATTTAGAGCTATTGGAAGTAATCTTGCACACTTTATTGTTGATGCTCTTTTCTTGTTTGTTTATTTATTAACTTATTATTCTGGAAGGTGAGTTCCAGAAAAGCGGCTCTGTCTTGATTGCCACTGTGTTCCTACCACATAGAAGAATGCCTGGTCCATTAATAAACAGATGTTGATGAAAAAGAAATAATTTGATGTTCTGTACCAGCATTTGGCAAACCTATTCTGTAAAGAGCTGGAACGTAAATCTTGTAGGTTTTGTGCTCCACATGGTTTCTTTCATCATTATGCATCTCTGCCAGGGGTAGTGCAAAAGCAGCCAGAGAGAATATGTCACATTATGAGCATGACTGTGTTACAATAAAACTTTAGTTACAAAAAGAGGACATGGGCTGGATTTGGCCCACAGGTCATAGTTGGACAAACATCATAAATCGAGATGAAAACTAGTTCCCTTCATCAAAGATGTGAGCCAAGTGCAACATGACCTCCACAGAGGACTGTGATCCTTGAGGAGTCTTGGATATGCCCTACTACCAATTACAATACTTTTTTAAGTAAACTTTTTATTTTAGAAGAGTTTAGATTGACATAAAAATTACAGAAGTAATATAGCAAATTCCATTATAACGTGCACCCAATTTTCCCATTATGGTTCGTTTGTTATGACTGAAGAACCAATATTAATGTATTATTATTAACTAAAGTTCATACTTTATTCAGATTTCCTTAGTTTTTAACCTATTGCACTTTCTCTGCTTCAGAATCCCATCCTGGGTACCACATCACATTTCATAATCATGAGTCTTTATACCAATTATTAAAAAAAAAAATTTACTTATTTATTTTGGCTGCACCAGGTCTTAGTTGCAGCGTGCAGGATCTTTGTTGCGGCATGCAGGCTTCTTAGTTGCGGCATGCAATCTCTTAGTTGCTGCATGCAGGATCTAGTTCCCTGACCAGGGATCCAACCAGGGCCCCCTGCATTGGGAGTGTGGAGTCTTACCCACTGGACCACCAGGGAAGTCCCTATACCAATTATTTTTAAGGGCATAAATTATTATCTCTTGACTTTCATGTTTGCTCATTTCCTCTCTTTCTTCTTTTTCTATTCCTCTTTATTCTCCTTCCAAGTCTGGGCCAAACTATGGTGGTAGCAACTGATGTTGATCAAAAGGTGCTTAGAAAGGCAGCAAAGCATAGCAGAAACAAACTTGCACTCTGCTCATATCTGTGTCTTTTGGCCAGATGACTTAATTCTGTACATATTGGTTTCCACGGTTCTAAGTTAAGAATGCTAAAACTCTCCTGTCTGTTTCTGGGCTACTCTATGTGAAAACACTTTGCCTGAAAGCATTTTGCAAACTCTAAAGCACAATTCCAATATAAGGATTATTGTTATTGTGAAAGGTCATAAGTGTGTGGGCAAAGTGTCAATTCTTCCTGACTTCAAGGCCGGAAACTACTGTTAACTAATTAGTTCAATCTACAGTAAAGGGCAACAGGCAGAGTTAAAATTGGATTTCAAAGCACTTATGCTGAACTTCTAATGATATTTTATATCAGACCAAATTGAATAATCATTAGGTATTTTACTGCCAAAATAAAATCTAAGCAGATAAAAATGTATGTTCTGCTTAAAATTCATCATGGTGAATGGTAGAATATCATCAACATGGACATTTTACATGGATAGACTCAGTCAAGAGCCAACATGATCTTCCACATACATCAGCATTTGAAAGTGTTACCTGTTTTCCAAGTGTAATGTAAGTAACATAAATATTGATTGGAAAAACCCCTGTTGTGACTCTGAAAGTTGAAAACACTTCAAAGATGCTTATAAATAAATTGGAAAATCAGGTGAGCCTTCATCAGAATTAGCTTAATGCTTGCCTTTTTTTCCCCCTTAGAGTCTGCCTGATCCTTTTTTCTTCTGGTTCTTTCTCCTATCACAAATTATAGACTCTTCATTGCAGAGTGAATGCTTGCATTTGACTAAATTCTCTAAAGACTTTGGGCTGTTATTTTGTTTAACATCTGTGCAAGCCCATTTTTGCATTTTGTGAAAACACTTCTCTATGATGTTTCCAACCATTGTACAGCCTACTCTACCAACTATAATTATAAGTACTTCTCAGTTGCTGTAGAGCAGCACCATCCAACAGACCTT
Organism: Monodon monoceros; assembly: GCF_005190385.1. Taxonomy (NCBI): domain Eukaryota; kingdom Metazoa; phylum Chordata; class Mammalia; order Artiodactyla; family Monodontidae; genus Monodon; species Monodon monoceros. The sequence goes on along the minus strand of NW_021703780.1, from coordinate 88,811,759 downwards.
TCTGTGGTGGCAGAAATTTTCATCTCAGCTATCCAGTATGGTAGCCACTAGCCACATGTGTAATATGCCTAGCACAACCGGGGAACTACTTTTTAATTTTAAAACATTTAATTGAATTAAAGTTAAATGTAAATAAGCGCATGTGGCTAGTGGCTACCATAATGGACAGCACAGATCTAGAAAGTTCTATCATTATAGACAATAAAACTTTATTATTATTATAAACACTATCTATTATAGTGTTTTTAAAAAGGAAAGGAGGCTTAGATAATCCACATTTCCATTTCATTGAAGTCTAGTAACTGTATCTTGGAACCTTGCACTAACTATCCATGTATAACATTTTGATTCGTGCAATTCCTGAAAAATTGCCACATTTAGGACTAGTTCCTCAATTTTTAAAATTGCAAAAACAACTACATTGGAAGTTGAATTATCTCTCTCATTCTGTCCTCAAGTTGTTGTTGTTGTTGTTGGTTTTCCTAACATTTATTGTTCACTGGTAATTGAGGCTCTTCATGGCAGTCTAAGGCAGCCTGACATAATCAGATAAGGTCGCAGCACACATACAGATAACAGTGAAGTGAAAGAGGTGAAAAAACTTTACTTGTGGTCAAACTAGCGTTACCCTCATCCTTGGGCCACTTATCTCAATTTTTAGGACTTCTTTTTTTCTTTTTAATCTGTAAATGAATTTGATGATATACTGTCTAAAGGTGCTCTCATCTCTAAAATACAGTGGCCTGGTTGGCATATTCCACCAATTGTGAATCGTTAGTCACCGGCGAGATTCAGCACAGTATATATCATCCTTAACATAATCATAGCCACAAAATATTGACAACTTGCTGTGTTCCTGGCTCTGTGTTAAGTGACTGTCCTGCATCATAACCTCACAACAATCCTGAAGACAGATACCTGCTATTATTATCTCTCTTTTTCAGGTGAGGAAACTGAGGTGGCCCAGTTAGAAAGCAGCAAAGCCGTAGTTTGAACCGGGGAGCAGGATTCCCAAGCCTTGCTCTCAATTCAGTCATTATGCCATGCTGCCTTTTCAAAAACCAGGTGGAAGGACTCAGGCTATTCCAGCAGCTGAAGTACTTCCCACCTTGTCATGGGTTTGCCCCAATAAATTGGTGGTGAATTTAATGTGTTTGAACAAAATGCTCCTTAATATTTGAATAGACAGATTAAAAGAAAATAAGAAATGTGAAAACAAATAGATTTTCAAAGAATGCCTCCTTCCATGGCAGCAGTGCCCTAGAAGTAGCAGGCACTTTGAAAACGAGTCTCCAGTGAAGGTGCTGACGTATCCTCGGAGGTCTAATTTATTCTGAATTGTTCCCAATTGCTTTCTATTTGAGAAGATGGCAGCATTCCCAATGGTGTCAAAATAGTCCATATCATGAGCGTTTAGAAAATTAAGTCTGTTACATATAGAGAATTCAGCAACGGAAAAGTGATAATGGTAGTAATATTAGCTAACATTAATTAAACACTTACTATATGCCAGATATCTATCCTAAGAACTTCATGTGACTGATTTTTTAAAGCAATGTTATTCTAGAAATATTTCTATGAAGTAACTACTATTATTATACCTTTGTTATAGATGAGAAAATAGAAGCACAGAGAGCTTAAAATAACTGGCCCCAGGTCACTCAAATGGTGAAGGGTGGAGCAGGAATTCCAACCCAGGCAGTCCACATCCATTAGGTTGGGCTTTGTCTCTGTCTGCAATCCTCAATTCGGGACAAAATGCCTATATAGGGACATAGAAGGCTGCCCTCATATGGCCTTGATTAGCAAGTGTATTCCCATTTTTTTTTTTGGCACAAGAGTTTGCCCAAGGAAAAAGAGAGAGAAAAAAATCCAATTATAAAGATGAATGAGATTCAGATTCAACTAGGAGGAGGAAACAAGGACACTTGGACTCTGAAAGATGAAGCAATTTGCTATATATAACAGAATGCTTCAAATTACCAGAAGACTGAATATTACTGTCTTTAAAAAATTTTTAAATAAAACATTCCTATTTCTGATGTAAGGCAGTCACAAAATTTGGGAAAAGGATACACTGAGAAATTACTCAGGTTCTTATGATGATTCTGAAACAACAACAACAAAAAGTTTCAATGAAACAGTGGAGTTCAGGGACACATATTCTGTGCAATCAGTCTTTTAAGAGACTTAATAACCACCAGAACCTCTAGGAATGAAATACTAGATATAACAATTTCTTAAAAGAAGAAAAACAACACTTTGATAAATTATAATGAAGACTTCTATGTGCTATGAATGGAATTAGCACAACTAATAGTGTTTTAGACATTTCATTAGGTTATTCCTCATGACCTTAGCAAAAAAGCTGTACACCAGTAGGCATACAGAACACCTTAATTAAAAACAAGTGATACTGTACTTAACAAAGTTTAATTTGACAGGTAAAACATCCAATGAGTGGTGTATTTTATCTAAGTATTGTTCATTTTCCTGCAGCTGAACAACCAGGCACTCATCAAATGACAGTTGCTGGGACAAGTTATAGGTAAAAGAATAAATATAAGTTTGTGTATACAGATGATTTGACTTACTGGAATCTTTGCGGCCATTGCAAAATAGTTAATGCTACAATGTAGACAAAATTTACTCAGAAGTAATGTTATTAAACCAGAAAATCCTCAAGTCCTTTCAGAAACAGAACAGAATCCTGAACTGAAATAAGGCATGATAATTTATGTCTTTAATGAAGATATAAAGATGGAATTATGGCTGGCTTAGCAGAAACAAAAGCATAAAGATCCTGAAAATGTTTCAACACCAGTTCACACATGATAGATCAAGATGCCTGTGGAAACTAATATAAGAGGCAATGTGGTCATGTAGGCAAGTCACACAGTAACCTAGTTTCCTCTTACAGAAATTAGAAACAGTAATAACCTTTTGACAGTCCTCACTGCATGACTATGAAAAACAAGAAGGATCATGCAGAAAAAGTACTATGCAAATTATAAGACATATAAAATAATCATTATTATATAGGTGAAAAAAACCCCACAGGACCAGTACCTATAACTTGTAACAGTCTATATGGGCCCAAGGATGCAGGAGTTGGGGAGGGACTATAGTTTCTTGTATTCCAGTTTCTTTCTCTCCAAATCGTCCCTATGCTTCATAATCACCTCATCCTAGACATGTTTATCGATATCTCTCTCACTCTCTTTTTTCTCTGTTTCTCTGTCCTCTTCCCCTTCCCTCCTTGTCTTTGTCCCCCTCCCCCTCTCTCGCCCCCTCCTCCTTCCCCTTCCTCTTCTTCTTCTTCTCTCTCTCACTCTCACTCTGTCCTCAAAAGGAAATTAACCACCAAATAACTCTATAAAATGGCTGAAAGAACCATCAGTTAAACATTCTGGACAGATGATGTTCTTATGGAGGAACAAAGCTAACGTTGAAGCATTTCATCTGTTAGAAAGTAAAACGCTTAAAATCTGAATTAAAATCAGGAATATATTAAAACTCAAAGATATTGTCGGTGAACTAAGTTAACCCAATTCAAAGAACACGTGATAAAAACAAACCTATCTTCTCCCCAAATTAAAATGTCAAATTTGACTTATAGCTTTCAGTACTAAACTGTTTATTACACTGACAATTTGGCTTAATGTCAGCATTTAATTATGAAAAAAATTCAGATTATTGAAATCCCTACAAGAACCTAAATCTGAGATAGTTGCACATTGGACTGTACAATTAACTGTTATTAATTAACATAATCAAGTATGACAATTCATAAATACTAGATTACGATTGGTAAAAATCTATCTTTTGCAACTGTGAGAGACGGGGGAGAGAGCTAAGAAGGTCTCATCCCTTTAACCTTCCTCCCAGGTCAGAAAGGAAGTGTCAGAGTGAACATGTTCAAATGTTTATAGCAAACAGACACAAAATTACCCATCCCACTTTTCCTGTAAGGTCAGTGAAGTCCTAGCTCTCTGTCCATTTAGGACTGACATGACATCATGTTCATAACAATCTTCTAATGGCAGGGTAATTTAATCATCTGGTGAGATTGGGGTAACAAAACTGTCCTAAGCAGCAATTATGCATCAAGCTTAAGACATTGTTCAGAACACGGGTCCTTCTAGGTTCTTACACCATGTTCATGCAAGGATGGGAGAATCTCTACATGATTTCCAGACAGTCCACTTTTGTTGAACTCTACCAATCTAACAAGTGAAAGGCCAAGTTTAACACCTTTAATGCAGATTACATGATGATTGGACATAATATACTGGTTATTGTAGCTACCTCTGGTGTGTGACTTTTGAATGGACAGGGCCTTCTAAATGTAAGCTAACCATCTGAAGACTAAATTTCTCATTTGGGCAACTGTTTCTAGATACAGAAACACACACACACACACACACACACGCACACAGAGTCTATGCTAAAGTATGTTAGTTTCGGATAACAAAGAATAAACCAATCAGAAAGCAAGGTGATTCATGTAAGTCTGCATAATCAGTTATGACAAATAGGGTGAAACCTAATAAATATCTTAATTGCTGTCACAGCTATCTCTTGATCTTGTTTTTTGGAAAGCACCTGGATTGTTGGCAGCCTGCAATTATTTACATTAAAGCATAAAACTTCCATTTCAAAATTCTCTCTCTGTTTCTGAATATAATTGTTTATAAAATAATAAAGCAATTTCTATAATTTTATCTAATGAATTTCAACTAAACTCTGATCAATTTAACAGAGTGGAACATTATATAGCATGATTTAATTAAAAATAACACAAGCACAACTTCCACAAACCAAGCAATCATGAACATTTTATCAGAAAATAAATATTATTTAGGTCATTCAGTTTGATTTCACTGTTTGAAAGGAAAGAGCATCCTGTGCAAGAAACATTTGGGGGGCAAATAGTGAAGTTTCTTATTAACTCATATTAATTTTTGATCCTAGAAGTAAACATATTAAATGATTACTAGCTTCTCCAATTTGACTAACAACATATTGGCAAAGCTTTTATGAAAATACTATTGAATTTAGTGTCAGTAACTTTGTATGTAATGTGGAGAAAAGCTTTTAAAAATTTTATTCTATTTTCAAAATTTAATTATACCTGAGTCTGACTTTCAGTTACTCTGCTAGTTAGCTCTACTCCCTTAGGAATTTCCTCAGTGTTACATAACTTTTAAGAGATCTCCAATGAATGGTAGTGGCAACTTACTTTTATTGAGTACTTACTGAAGGTACTTGCACTTATTTTATTATCTGGTTTTCCTCCTAATAACTATGAGATTATGATCCACATTTTACAGATTAGCAAACTAAGGTATAAATAAGTGTGTGAGATCACATAGCTAGTAAATAGCAGCTCTTAGATTTGAATCCATGGATTGTTTCCAGAATCTGTGCTCTTGAAAGCTATTCTATACTACCTTTGACATATATTTAATCAGATTTTTAGGTGAAAAACCTTTTTTTGTTGTTGTTGACTAGATCCCATTAATTAATGGAACTAAGAATAGATTTGGAGAATTTGAGAGACTGAATTGGCTTTAAATTTAAATAGAATACTACAAACTCTCACCTGGCTAGGGAGATGAGGTGATTTTACAATTTCAAATAAAAAAAAATAAACAGAATTAATTTTGGTTAGGGTGTTTTCCCTTACCCTTCTTCTGAAGATTCAGGAGAATATGGTCATAATTTTCATATCTCATCTGGCCTTGGATTCAACAACAGGTGGGACATCCCAATATTCTTGTATAATTATAACACATAACTACGCCACAGTAATTTAAACAAATTAACAACTTGAAGTTCTTTGGTTTAGAACTGAAAACCCAAATGGCTGTTACTTCAGAGCTTTTTTTTTTTTTTTGCAGTACACGGGCCTCTCACTGTTGTGGCCTCTCCCACTGCGGAGCACAGGCTCCGGACGCGCAGGCTCAGCAGCCATGGCTCACGGGCCCAGCTGCCCCGTGGCATGTGGGATCTTCGCGGACCGGGGCACGAACCCGTGTCCCCTGCATCGGCAGGCGGACTCTCATCCACTGCGCCACCAGGGAAGCCCCAGAGCTTTTTGATCTTAATGCCTGATGGACCAATTTGCACCAATTTTTTTCTAAGGTATTAAGGTTAAGTCAGGGCAGCCAAGATGTGACCACTATGCTGGAGGAAGCATTTGGCTTATTCAGTAGGTGGCGCTCTTTCTTTCTATCTATTGTACAAATCTTAAAGTCCTAATGTAATACTGGGGAAACAGCTATTGGTGCCATTTCCCAGGAAAAAAAAGTGAAATAGATGCTAGGGACAGCTGTTTAATACTCAGATATTTTTATTTTTTTTCTTTTTTCTTTAGGAATTGCATTGTTAAATTCTAAAAAGTAGCACATTTACCAAACTGTCCCTAAAACCTATCCAAAATTATCTGGCTCTCTACTTCTTTATAGTTTATACCTTTGTGGAAAATATATACACGTTCCACTGCTAACTAGCTATCGTAGTTAATAAATACTTAATAACATATGTTGAGAGCATGTTGGTAGAAAAAATTAATTTTAATATCATTGAATTCTGAAATGAGAACCGTACTATCATATTTCTGTCCTTATCATTTCATGTACCTATAAATGGTCATCACTTGCTTTTGAGTTACACGAAAATAATGCCTTTGATAACATCAATCGCTATTAATTAATCATCATCTAATCTCATGACCAAAGCAGGTTTTCTTCCATAACATCTATAATTTATGACATCTTGCAGGTCTGTGGACTTCAAATGTTACTTTGTTGTGGTCCTTTTACCAGCAGCATCAGCATCATTTTGGAGCTTGTTATAAGTGCAAATTTTGGGCTACACCCAACCCCTTTTGAATTTCTGGGATTCGGGACAGGAATCTGTATTAACAAGCTGGCCAGGTGATTCTTAAGCATGCCAGGGTATGAGAAGCACTGCAGTGGTTTAATGAATCCAATTAACATTAATTGCTAAAACACACCAGGACAAACGTACCCTTTTCTATGGGATGATGCATCTTTACTCTTTATTTCATTTTAAAATGAAGACTGGGACTAACCTGCAATATTTAAAATGTTTCTGATGCCCATTTTTGTGAGTGAATAAACATATGATTCTCTTTCCTTTTACTACAACTCTTAAGTAGATCTGTGACTTTGATATGTATAAAACAAGGGACCTGATAATGTTTTGAATATAAAGTTTTTTTTTTTTGCGATATGCGGCCCTCTCACTGTTGTGGCCTCTCCCGTTGCGGAGCACAGGCTCACGGGCCCAGCAGCTCCGCGGCATGTGGGATCTTCCCGGACCGGGGCACGAACCCGTGTCCCCTGCATTGGCAAGCGAACTCTCAACCACTACGCCACCAGGGAAGCCCAGATTTTTTTTTTTTTTTTGTAGAAGATTACACCTTAAATCCCTTGGAATATACATATAGTATAAATTTAGAATATATGTCAATAATCTGCACAAAGAAAATGAGGATGATCTAAACAATTATTATTTCTTACTTCTGTAGAGAAAATTAGACCACTTTTCATCTGCCACATCTGACCTATCTAAACAAGTCCATCCAAATTTACAATTTTACTGTACAGCAAGTGTGCTGGATAACTGTGAACAATTATGTTTGATTCTAAGTCCTTCAAATACAGAGTTAATTTAGAAATAATGACAATATATGGATAGGTATTGTTCCTGTACTTGGGATCAAATTGAATCTACAGTAAGAATTTACGGAGCACCTAATATGTCATGGTATAGTTTTAGACATAAGAAAAAAAAAAAAAAAAACACCTTGAACTTAGTCCTTGTCCTGTAGTATAGTCCTTTCTTGTAATTTAAAATACAAGGCTCTAAAAGATCTTTGGTCACCTCCACTTCAGACAGAGCAAAAGATCTTGGGAGCTTTTCAGTGAAAACTATGCTCATGGGTAGCCAAGAACTGGAGAAGAAAAAAATAAATTGTAAATTTGTTGCTAGCAACGTACAGGAATCTTCTTTTATACCTCAATGAGAGAAAAATGTACACTTATACATTTTTGAATATAAATTAAGCCTATAAAGATAATTATAGACCAGTATTTTTTGTTATCCTTACCTAGATAGTATATTGGAAGATATTAAAATAGATCAAATTTGCAGAATATACAATGAAGTGTCTCCATTCAATATAATTTGGAAAGGGGGATGACATTATATGTACAACTGTCCAAAAACTGGGTTTTATACGTTCTATTTTGAATTGCAATGTATTATATGTCTTAAAGTATAGTTATTGGGGAGTAATCTGCTAAAATCCCATTAATGCTAAAATGGAACATGACTCATTAATCTAAAATATCATAACTAAATTGATACTGATGTACTTATAACTTGATATATAATGAAAAGTGAAAAATAGAAAATGAAAACATCAACTAACTCAAGACAACATTGGTAGTATAATGGTAACAAGCATACTACAGAATTGCTGGAATTCCAACTTTTCTTGTTTAGAGGGTTGCCAAATGTCATGTGGCAGCCAAAGTTCTTAGCAGAATACTGAATTGGAGTCTTCAATAAGCTCTAGCAGTATGTCAGTTTCAGTTTAAGAATACCAAATCATAGTTACATTTAATAGTAAATTGATTAGGTTAATGGTAAGAACTCCTTAGTTCTATTATGCAAAAGTGTGGAATTATACATCATTTACCTGTAAGAACTGAGTGAAGAACTTATACATTTTGTTTCAGTTCAGAGCACATTAAGAGGACTGTGCATTTAAAAATCATATCTATTGAGGGAGATGAGATATGGACACTAAAACTCACCAGAAAAGATGACGTTAAAACTAAAACCCACCAGAAAAGATGACAGTGGAAAGGATGTCTCTATGCAGTATATTACGTATAAGACCAAATATAACATATATTGTGCATATTAATAAGAGTTCAGACCACAGAAACGTCATTTCAGTCTGAGAAGTGGGGGCTTGAAGTACACCTTGAATCATATGAAATATCTGGAAAGTAAAAAAGGAAGGAAGAATCCTGATAGGTAAATATTATGAATCAATGTACAAAAGTCAAGAGATATCCAATTACTAAATTTAAACTATTTATCTTTACAATTAAAAATAAGGAGAAAGATATATTAATTATAAATTTACAGGGGCAAACCTAAATAACAAAATTACATGGTATTTTTTTAGAAACATGCAAAATGTTTTCAATGATTTTGAATCCTACTGATATTGAAAAATGCTCATATGTTCATATGACAGTGGAAGAGCTTTCTCAAGGTTGTTTAATGTGGGTATTTCATCATGTTTTTAAGAGTGGAGCACATTACTGAGTTGACAAAGGCAGTAAACTCTCTATACTAAAAAATAAGCCAATATTGTTGAATTATTTAGGGAAAAGGGAATGAAATTAGGGGAATTGTACAGGGGATGGATAAATATTTAAGCCATTCAGTCTTCTAGATTAGATTGTTTCATTAATCTTTGTATTACATTGATTACAAAAACATACTGAAGGTTCATCAGTTTTAATTACTAGGAAGCCAAGACACATAACTAAAATTGGAAGTTATTGTGGTTTCTAAGAGTCAGGTCACTACAAAATATCCCTCGCCTCCATCTGAACTTTTATTTTCTTGCAGTAGACACCTTTTCATTTCTGTTTTCTTCCCCCTACTGTTAACTCTCTCCCTTCCCTTTTCCCTCCCTCGCACCTCCCCCCTCCCTTCTTTCCTTCCTTCCTTCATGAGTACACATGTGTGTATGTACCCTAAATGTTAGAGTTTTATCACTCTCTTTTCCAAAAACCTCACAGTAACCACTATCTTAAAAGTAGTCCACATTATTCTCCTGCATCTTTTATAATTTCTGATATGTACACACTTTAGATACAAATAATTTTACATTTAAGTTAGTTACATCATATTTAGAAGTTAGATCACAATATTTTGAATATATAAGGGGGTCTGTCACCCTCTCTTCTTAGAACTTCTTACTCTAGTGAAACTACAAGTTTCAAGCTTCTTAAACAAAGGAGTATTTTTGTTTTCCTATATAAAGTAAGGGTGAGGGGCAGTTAAAAAAAAAAAACAACTCAGCAGTCACATGGCTTACTGCTTTCCGGTGGATTGGGAATGATGCAAAGTGCTCATACTCACTTTCTCACCTCTCTTAATTTCAACAAATACCTATAGCTGGCATTGTTCTTCATCTGTTCTCCTACTTACCTCCTCTCTGTTCCCATGATAATCATTTTGTTGCCCCAAGAAGTAAAATTAAGCTTTATTTGTCTTGTTCATTGGCTGCTCTAAGATCTCTTAGGCCACTGCCAACATCACAAAATTTATAATTTCCTTTTCTTCCCCTAGTGTCTTAACCCACTCCCTCTCCTTGGCATGTGCAATTTCTGGGATAATTTCCTTTAATGTAATATCATGATTTTTTACATTTAAAAGTTGAATTGCATAAAGATGTTAAAAAATAGCAGGTTGGGGCCAAGAGCAGTGCAAATGCTTCTTCAGCTTGGTGTGGGAGAAAGTTTTCTGTAGGCCCCTTCTCCTAACCATTGTGCCTCGGCTCTTCCTGTTTTAATTCAATTCCAGTTTTGATATCAATGCTATGTAGAAACATGTGCATTGACATGCTCGTGTAGAAAAATATGCTTATCAAAATTGTAGAATTAGGGGAAATTTTTCTTTGGTTTTCCTTTTTGTGCACCTGAACTTTAAAAAATTACTCTAAAACAAACATGTACCACGCGTGCTGTAATATTTGGGAAAAAAGAGTGTCAGAGAGTTTAGTGAAAGTAACTAATTTTGTGACACTTTCAAATGTTGCCATTGAATCTTTTAATCTATAAAGGAGAGCACTGATCCCTTAAAAAAAAAAAAAAAAAGTTGAATTGCAAAGGCAATAGATTGATGGCTCCAGAAAGTTCAGGTTGATGTTTATCCGGTAGCAAGATATAGTGTCCTATGGTGGACAGTGAATAAGTATGCCCCTTATCTCTGCAAAAGATTAGAATATTTCCCAAAACACAACAATTTACTGAAATGTATCACAAAATTTTGGCAAAACTAGATAAAACCTTTGATGCTTTTTTTTTACCTAGTCATTCAATAAACCCTTCTCACAATTCCCATTAAAATCTTTAATGAAATGCCTAATGATATGAACAGGTACATAGGAGCACAAGTTTCTCTTGGGTATACATATAGCTATGAGTGAAATTGCTGACAGAAATGTGAATATTCAACATCACAATTTAAAACCAAATTTTTCTACAATGTAGTTGTACTAACTTACCCTCCCTCCAGAAATAATTGCTATTGATTAATATCTTTTCTATTGGCAAAGTTCTTCATCTCTACCAACAGTGAGTATACACGATAACTCACTATGGGATTGATTTGAATTTTCATGATTATAAATGAGATTAGGCATGCTTTCATATGTTCACCCCTTACTCATGTTTATCCCCCTCTGTGTCTTCAACTTCTAATAGCAGCATTTGCCTGTTTTTCTATGGGGTTGTATTTTTGTCACTGAGTTGTAGTTCTTTACATATCCTAGATACCAACCCTTTGTTGCTTAGATGTGTTGTTCTCCCAGTTTTTGAAATTATGGTATTTTGGGGATGAACAGAGTTCTTAGTTTTAGTGATGTAAATGTTTTCAAATTTGTCCTTAATATTTACTGCTTTTTGTACCATTCAATAAGTATTTCCCTAGCCCAAAGTCATAAATATTTTCTTCATTTTTCTCTGAGCATTTTGTACTTGGCCTTTTATGTCTAAGACGTGTAAGTTATCTAAAACTGAGTTTATGTACATTCAAGGTAGCAATCTAGTATCTTTCCCCCACACATACCATTTTTTTCCCCTTCAGTACCATTTTCCTTTTAATCTGCAACACCATCCTGTCTTTTTCTCAGGTTTCCAAATATAGCATTGGTTTAACTTTGGAATCTTTCTCAGTTGGTGAATTTATTTTTCCCTGCAAGAATACCACATATCTTAATTACTACAACTTTCTAATATCTTGATTTGATTAGCAAGTCTCTCCAACTTGTATGTTTTCTTCAAAATTACCTGGGCTATTTTTGTCCCTGTACCCTTTTATATAAATTTACCAACTGTTTTATGAAAAATTTATTGTGATTTTAACTGGTATTGCTGTGATATATAGTTTAATTTAGGCATATTGAATATTATGATCAATGAAGATGTTATGTCACAATTTTTATTGGTTCTTTTTAAAGTCTTTAAAGAAAACTTTTCATAATTTTCTACTAAAATTCTCTGGGAATTAAAAAAATATTAGTAGCCTGGGTATATTTTGCTATCGTTATTGCCACTATAATTAGCATTTTAATTTTAATTACATTTTTCTTTTTCAGAACATCTTAAATATGTTTCTCATATCATGTACTTAAAATTCAATGTCTGCAGTGTGAGTAGATATAATTCTGTTGTACTCTTTCTGTTGATTCTTGCTGGGATGGTTGGTAAATCTAATTTTTAATTTTTTTTTAAATTTTGAGTTCATATTTAGTGGGACTTTATGTTTGGGAAATGTTTGATGGTTGGATTTAAAGTGCATTGCTTCAGAGGTGTGGCCAAGATGCCAGAGTAGGAAGACTCTGAACTCACCTCCTATCATGGGCACACTAAAATTATGACTATTTACAGAGCACCTGTCTATGAGAATGATCTGCAAACTTGCAAGAGAGATTTTCCACAACTAAAGATATAAATAAGGAACCACAAAAAAGTTGGTAGGCAGGGCAGAGACATGGTATAATCAAGACCCACACCCCCAGGCAGGTGATCAACAAACAAAGAGGAGGATAATAACAACTGCAGAGATTCCTCCCAAGGAAGGAGGGGTTCAAGCCCCATTTTGGGCTCCCCAGGCTGGGGGTCTGCACAAGGAAGACAAGACCTAGATTGTCTGGCTCTGAAGGCCAATGAGGCTTGTGTACAGGAGAGCTGGAGAGGTGTAGGAAACAGAGACTCCCCTCTCAAAGGATGCATGCAAAATCTCACATGCCGCCTAGTCCCAGCGCAGAGGAAGTATTAATAGTTTGAAAGTATCCTGGGTCAGTCCCATTTGCTAATCTTAGAGAGCCTCTGGGAGCAGCAGGAGAAAACTGGGATTACCCCTGGGGATATAAACACTGGCAGCAATCATTTTTGGGAACTCATTCTACCATGAGGACATGGTGCTGGCAAGCACCATTTTGGAGTCCTCTCTCTAGCCTATTAGTGTCAGTGACTTACCCACCCAACAGCCAGCCAGCACCAGTTCTAGAACCCCCCAGGCTGAATGGCCAGCTGTGCTGGGACCAGTCCCCAGCCAGCAGTGGGCTGGCACCAGCCCTGGGCCCCCTGGGCCATGTCCATCACTGGATCTGCAGCCAGCAAACCAGGCAGGGCCAACTGGGCCAGGGACCAGCCCCGCCTACAAGTTTGCCCATAGTAGTTGACTCCACCACATCAGAAGGGCTCATGTAAGGCACAGAAGGGGCACTCCAAGAGCATATAGCTCTGGTGACCATAGGGGAGTGTGCTACTGGGTCCCATAGGATGAAAGGCCACTTTTTTTAACACAGGGAAATGTAACTGACCTACCTAATACATAGAAATAAACACAGAGAATTAGGCAAAATGACGAGTCAGAGGCATATGTTCCAAATAATGGAACAAGACAAAACTCCAGGAGAAGAACTAAGTGAAGTGGAGATAAGCAATCTACCTGAGAAAGAGTTGAAGGTGATGATTAAAAACATGCTCAATGAACTAAGGAGAAGAATGGATGAACAAAGTGAAAATTTTAGCAAAGAGAAAATATAAAGAACCAAAGCTGAAGAATACAATAAATGAAATAAAAAATATGCTAGAAAGAATCAACAGTAGTTTTGATGATACAGATGAGTAGATCCATGATCTACAAGAGTAGTGGAAAGAAAGTGCAACAGAAAAAAGAATTAAAAAAAATAAGGCTAGCTTAAGAGACCTTTGTGACAACACCACTTGCAAAGCTAGGAGGAAGGTTAAAAGACAAAAGAGTAAAATCACCTATATCCACAATAAGTAGTTAAGGGATACACAAAACAGATGTAAAATATGATGTCAAGAACTTTAAACATAGGAGGTGGTGGTAAAAATTGAAGATTGTTAGAATGCATATGAACTAAACAGATCATTACCTTAAAATGGTCATCTATATCTATACCTATACCATATATATATATATATATATATATATATATATATATATATATCATGGTAACTACAAAACAAATACTACAATAGATACACACAGAACAAGGAGAAAGAAATCCAAGCATAAGACTAAAGATAGTCATCAAATGACAATGTAAGATAGCAAAAGGAGAAGAAAGAAACAAAAAGACCTACAAAAATAACCAGAAAAGAATGAACAAAATGGTCATAAGTACATAACTGTCAATAATTACTTTAAAAGTAAATGGAGTAAGGGGACTTCCCTGGTGGCACAGTGGTTAAGAAACAGCCTGCCAATGCAGGGGACACAGATTTGATCCCTGGTCTGGGAAGATCCCACATGCCGTGGAGCAACTAAGCTCATGTGACACAACTACTGAGCCTGTGCTCTACAGCCCACGAGCCACAACTACTGGGCCCGTGTGCTACAACTACTGAAGAACATGCACCTAGAGCCCATGCTCCACAACAAGAGAAGCCACTGCAACGAGAAGCCCGCACACCACAACGAAGACACAACGCAGCCATAAATAAATAAAAAAATAAATTTATTGGACAAAAAGTAAATGGAGTAAAATGCTCCAATCTAAAGATATAGAGTGGCTGAATGAATATGAAAATAAGACTTGGGACTTCCCTGGTTGCCCAGTGGGTAAGACTCTGTGCTCCCAATGCAGGGGGCCTGGGTTCGATCTGTGGTTGGGGAACTAAATCCCACATGCATGCCCCATCTAAGAGTTCACATGGTGCAACAAAGAAGTCCGCATGCAGCAACTAAGAAGCCTGCATGACACAACTAAAGAGATCCTGCATGCCACAACTAAGACCTGACACAACCAAAATAAATAAAATAAATAATAAATAAATTTTTTAAAAAAGAAATTATATATATATATATATATATATATATATATATATATATATACTGCCTCCAATAGACTCACTTCAGATTTAAATGCACACACATACTGAAAGTGAGGGGATGGAAAAAAGAATTCCATGAAAATGGAAACAAAGAGAAAGCCAGGGTAGCAATACTTATATCAGGCAAAATAGACTTTAAAACAAAGACTGTAACAAGAGAAAAAGAAGGACATGACATAATGATAAAGGGACCAATCCAACAAGAAGATATATCAATTGTAAATATGTATGCACCCAACATAGGTGCATCTTAATACATTAAGCAAATATTAACAGACATAAAGGGAGAAATTGTCAGTAATACAGTAGTAGGGGACTTTAACATCGCATCTACCTCAATGGTTAGACCATCCAGACAGAAAATCAATAAGGAAACAATGGCTTTAAACTACATATTAGACTAGATAGACTCAATAGATACATGTAGAACATTCCATTTAAAAGCAGCAGAATACACATTTTTTTCAAGTGCACATGGAACATTCTCCAGGATAGATCACATCCTAGGCCACTAAACAAGTCACAGTAAATTTAAGAAGACTGAATTCATAGCAAGCCTCTTTTCCAACCACGCCGAGCTATGAGACTGCACATCAACAAAACAAGAACAAACACTTGCAAAAAACACATACTTGGAGGCTAAACAGTATGCTACTTAACAAACAACGGGTCATGGAAAACATCAAAGAGAAACTAAAAAATACCTGGAGACAAATGAAAATGGAAACACAATGTTCAAAAATCTGTGGTTGTAACAACAGCTGTTCTAAGAGGGAAGTTTACAGAGTTACAACCTACCTCAAGAAATAAGAAAAATCTCAAATAAACAATGTAAACTTACATCTAAGAAACCAGAAAGAAAGGAACAAATAAAGCCCAAATTTAGGAGAAGCAAGGGAATAATAAATATCACAGTGGAAAAATAATGAAATAGAGACTAAAAGATAATAGAAAAGATCACTGAAACTAAGAGCTGATTCTTTGAAAATATAAACAAAATTAATAGATCGTTAGTCAGACTCACCAAGAGAAAAAGAGAGAGGGTCCAAATAAAGCCAGAAATGAAAGAGGAAAAGTTACAACTGACACCAAAAACATATAAAGGGTCATAAGATATTATTATGAACAATCACATGCCAATAAAATGGACAACCTAGAAAAAGGAAAAAATCTTAGAAAGTACAGTCTCCCAAGTTTGAATCAGGAAAAAACAGAAAATATGAGCTGACTGATTACCAGGAATGAAATTAAAACAGTGATTAAAAAATCTCTCAATAACAAAAGTCCACGACCAGATGGCTTCATAGGTGTGTTCTAGCAAACATTTAAAGAAGATTTTACACCTATCCTTCTTAAACTATTTTAGAAAATTGAAGAGAAAGGAAAGCTTCTGAACTCATTCTATGAGCACCACCCTGATTTCAAAACAAACAATAAAATGACAAAAAAAGGAAAATTATAGGCCAATATCCTTGATTAACATAAACATAGAAATCCTCAACAAATATCAGCAAACCAAATTCAACAAATACATTACAAAGATCATGATCAATTGGGATTTATCCCAGGAATGCAAGGATTGTTCAATATCTGTAAATCAATCAACGTGATATACCACATTAACAAAATAAACAATAAGACCCATATGATTATCCCAATAGATGCAGGAGAAGCATTTGACAAAATTCAATATCAATTTATAATAAAAAACCTCAACAAAGTGAGTATGGAGGGAGCATACCTCTACATAATGAAAGCCATATAAGACAAACCTACAGCCAACATCATACTCAATGCTGATAAGCAGAAAGCATTTCCTCTAATATCAGGAACTAGACAAGCATGCCCACTCTCACCACTTTTATTCAACATAGTATTGAAGGTCCTAGCCACAGCAATCAAACAAGAAAAAGAAACAAAAGGAATCTAAATTGGAAAAGAAGTAAAACTGTCACTGTTTGCAGATGACATGATACTGTATATAGAAAATCCTAAATACACCAACAAAAATGACTAGAACTATGCATGAATTCAGTAAAGTGGCAGGATAGAAAGTTAATATACAGAAATTTGTTGGGTTTGTATACACTAACAACAGACTCTCAGAAAAAGAAATTAAGGAAAAAAATCCCATTTACAATTGTATCAAAAAAGAATAAAATGCCTAGGGATAAATCTAAACAAGGAGATCAAAGACTTTTACTCTGAAAACTATAAGATATTGATGAAGGAAATTGAAGATGACACAAACAAATGGAAAGATACACTGTGCTCATGGATTGGAAGAATTAATATTGTTAAAATGATCATACTTCCCAAGGCAATCTACAGATTCAATGTAATTCCTATCAAAATACCAATGACATTTTCCACAGAACTAGAGGAAATAATTCTAAAATTTGTATGGCACCACAAAAGACGATGAATAGCCAAAACCAAAGCAGGAGATAACAGACTCCCTAATTTCAAACAATTGTACAAAACTACAGTTATCAAAACAGTGTGGTGCTGGCAAAAAACAGAATAGAGAGCCCCAGAAAGCTATGTTTATGATTATGTTTATATAATCAATTAGTATATGACAAAGGAGGTGAGAATTTACAATGGGGAAAGATAGCCTCTTCAATAAATGGTGTTGGGAGAACTGGACAGCTACATGCAAATAATCAAACTGAACTACCTTCTCACATCATATACATAAGTAAACTCAAAATAAATTAAAGGGGCTTCCTTGGAGGCACAGTGGTTGAGAGTCCGCCTGCTGATGTAGGGGACACGGGTTCATGTCCCGGTCTGGGAAGATCCCATATGCCACGGAGCAGCTATGCCCATGAGCCATGGCCACTGAGCCTGCACGTCCGGAGCCTGTGCTCCGCAACGGGAGAGGCCACAACAGTGAGAGGCCCGCATACCGGAAAAAAAAAAATTAATTAAAGATAAATGTAAGACCTAAACCCATAAAACTCCTAGAAGAAAACAGAAAGAAGACATAGGCAGTGCACTCTTTAGTGTGTGGTCTTAGCAATATTTGTTTGGTGTGTACTTCTCCTCAAGCAAGGGAGACAAAAGCAAATATAAACATTGAGACTACCTCAAACTAAAAAACTTTTGTACAGTGAAGGAAACTATTAACAAAAAGATAGAATGGGAGGAGATACTGCAAATGATATATCTGATAAGGGATTAATATCCAAAATATACAAAGAACTCACACAACTCATCATCAAAAAAAACCAGACAATCTGATTAGAAAATGGACAGAGGACCCGAATACATATTTTTCCAAAGAAGACATACAGATGGCCAAAAGACACATGAGAAGGTGCTCAACAGCACTAATTATTAGGGAAATGCAAATCAAAACCACAATGAGGTATCACCTCATACCTGTCAGAATGGCTATTATCAAAAAACAACAAATAACAAATATTGGCAAGGATGTGGAGAAAAGGGTACCTTTGTGCACTTTTGATGGGAATGTTAACTGCTACAACCACAATGGAAAAAGAGTAAGGAGTGTCCTCGAAAAACTAAAAATAGAATTACCATATGATCCAACAATTCTACTCCTGGGTAGTTTTTTCCAAAGAAAACAAAAACACTAATTCAAAAAGATATATGCACCCTATGTTCATTGCAGCATTATGTACAATAGCCAAGATATGGTAGCAATCTATGTGCCCATTAATAGATAAGTGGATAAAGAATATGTGGTACGTGAATACAGTGGAATATTACTCAGCCGTAAAATGAATGAAATATTGCCATTTGCAATAACATAGATGGATCTGGAAGGTATTTTGCTAAGTGAAATAAGTCAAACAGAGAAAGACACGTACTGTATGATTTCCCTTGTATGTGGAATCTAAAAAAAAAATCACGGGAACAAATATAACGAAACATAAACAGACTCATAGATACAGAGAACAAATTGATGGCTGCCAGAGGGGAGGAAGGTTGGGGAAGGAGAAAGATAGGTGTGGGAGATAAAGAGGAACAAGCTTCCAGTTATAAAATAAATGATTCATGGGAATGTAATTTATAGCATAGGGAATATAGTCAATAATATTGTAATAACTCTGTATGGTGACAGGTGGTAACTAGATTTATCATGGTGAACATTTTGTAACAAATAAAAATATTGAATCACTATGTTATACACCTGAAAGTAATATAATGTTGTAAGTCCATTATATTTCAATAAAAATACATAAAGTGCATTTCCCCATTATGCCAGTTTCCTATAGGCACCAACAACCTAAAACCACTTTCGTCTGAATTCCCTGCTTAGGACTTTTCAGACTTCAAAGCGTGATATTTATTCTGGCACTAAGACACATTGAGTCTTGATTTTTGGTTGAAAATTTCAGGAAAGTTTCCCCATTCTCTAAGACCTTACCCAAAACTAAGATGAACATATTTTTCTAACAGTTCTCTTTAATTGGTGAGCATTTCCTGGTTCACACTTCATCAGTGCATTTGGTTCTTTGGGGTTTCCAGTTTGAATACCTGACCCTACCTTGCACCTTGCATGGACTCTAGGCTATATCTCCAGTAACCATTTTGAGGCATTTTAAAAGCAGTCATTCCAAAAGTATACATTCCGAACAGAAGAGCCTATCAAATTCCCAGGAGTTCTTGTGAAAAATGCAGATTCTGATTCTGTAGGTCTCCAGTAAGGTCTGAGATTTTTCATTTCTAACACGCTGCAAATGGGTGTTGATGCTGCTGTTCTGTACACCACATTTTGAGTAGCAAAGCTCTGGACCTCAAGGGATTAGCGTATGTGACTAGCAAAGCTGCACCGCCACCCCACCCCCATGCTTGCCAGTCTCTGCTGATTTGCACTTTTGTGTTTTTGAGCAGTGGGAGATTTTCCTTACTTTCTTGCCAGCTCATGAATGCACTAAAAGGATGTTTAAGAATCTTTTAAAACTGAGCAGGTGTTTTCTACTAAGAAGGTTTTTTAAGGAATGAAGTTCTAAAAAAATACTTATTTTTTTAGACTTTGTATCTAGCTGTATGTGTGGAGAATTTGAATTTGTGTATTTGTTTAGATTTAGACCTTTGGATGGGCTTGCTGTAAAAGAGCAGTAGTATTTACATATTACCTCATCTTAGTGTCAGGGGAAATTAAAATTTCTTTTTTCAATTCTGTTGATTGTCTGCAAAGCAAAGTCTGGAAAATGGCAGGCAGTAAACATTCACATTAGAGTTGTTAAGATCTTACAACTTGGAGTCGGAATCATAAGGATTCCAAGTAGATCCTACTACATTAAAGCTGTGTGACTTTAGGAAAAGTACTTTTTGAAGTTTTAGTCTCCTTATCTGTAAAATAGGCTTAAAGGAGTTCTTACCTTAGAGTGTTGTGAGAATTTAGTGATAGAGTGAAGCTCTATTATTATAAATGTTTAAGCATTTGCCCTTTTAAGACACATAGGAATGTTCAGGGTAAAGGGACTATTGTGATTATATTAAAGAATGATTACGAGACTTTCTATTCAAAAGACAAACAAAAATAACACTCAAAATTATAATTTGAATAATGATTTCAAAATTACCCATTATGTTCATATTCTAGACCTGTGTTGTCCAACATAGTAGTCACTAGACACATGTGGCCGTTTAAATTTAAATTAATTAAAATCACATATAATTAAAATTTGGTTCCTCATGTACACAAGCCACATTTCAATTGCTCAGTAGCCACATATGGGCAGTGGTTACCACATTGACCAGGGCAGACATAGAATATTTCCATCGTTGCTCTTCACCATATAGATAAAAATTATTGTTGATAAACATAGGACAAAAATATTGTACTATATTTACAGATGTTGTAATTACTGGTTAGTTTCAGTTTTCTTCCTGAAATGACTGATTTTTGCTGCTGTTAACTTGTTTTTTGTGTTTCTTTTTGCGGTATGTGGGCCTCTCACTGTTATGGCCTCTCCCGCTGCGGAGCACAGGCTCTGGACACGCAGGCTCAGCGGCCATGGGTCACGGGCCTAGCTGCTCCGCGGCATGTGGGATCTTCCCAGACCGGGGCACGAACCCGTGTCCCCTGCATCGGCAGGCGGACTCTCAACCACTGCGCGACCAGGGAAGCCCTGTTAACTTGTTTTTAAACTGAGTCAGTGATTCAGTTTATGAAAAGAAAGCTTAAGAATTAAAGAGTCTAAAAAAAAAGAACAAACTGTCATTTCTGAAGTGAAACTAAGCCTTTGTTTCTATACTGTCATCTAATTTTGCTTAGGTTATTCTTTTTTCTTAATGAGAAATGGTGGCTTCAGGGGAGCCACAAATATGTGTCACTCGGTTATTGGACCAAGAAGCAACAAACATATTTATAACGCAGTGTAAACAGGCTTAGAGCAAGATATTTAACTGGAAAGTCAGCACATGCAAAAAAAGAAAAAGGTAACATAAAACCAAATAGTGGGGAAATTTCCAAAGTTTGCAAGGCAGCTTGAGGTGGCAGGAACAAAGAAAGGAGAATTCTTGGCTGTGTTTCTAGCAAAATAGATAATAAATCAAATTCAGGGCATTGTTATCAATTTGACCTGACCTAGAGGAAGTACTGGATTGGTCATTATGGAATTCCTTAAGGAAAAGAAAACAGATTTGGAAAATATACCGTTTAGGGAACACCATGAAGGTGACTGTTGAAGAGATCTAGTATGTTGAGGAGAAAGGCTAAGGAAAGGGATCTTATTCTTAGAGGAAAGCAGTGCACTTCATGATGATTTAATTAAGTAGTTAAAATGGGAAAGGGGCTCGATTAATAAAATTGATCCGTAGATCATGTTCACACTTGTACAAAACATAGCTGCTGAAAAAGAGGAAAAGATACATTATAGTGTATTAAAGAAAATACTGCAGACTAACTAGATTTGGACACAGTAAAGTTAATAAGATAACAGCACTGGAACAGTTCCAACTGTCCAATGTAATCATCACAACTATTTGATCGGAAACAATGTCAATAATGTATTCAAATAATCTTGAGCTTCCTATTGCAAACAGATGCATTCCCCAGCTTAATCTTATTCACATCTCCCCCAAAGATTGCTTGATCAAATTATGTAATTTGCAATAGCGTAAGAACTGGAATTTATTATTTCAGTGATATCTAGCTATATTCAAATATTCATTAATTTGAAGAGAATGAAACTAGCGGCAACAGGATATCCTGTGTGTGCTGATTTATTTTTAATTTCAAACAGTTAGTGGTAGAGAGATTCCAGGTTGCAAATGACTTCATTGAAAACTGAACACCATGTTCCTGGAACACAGTAGGTGCTCAATAAATATGTGTTGCAAGCATCCCTTCTTCTGTATTAATACTTTCACTACATATATCATGGGAAGCACTTCAGAGACTAAAGAGAGAGTGCAAATGTGCTTTCACAAAGCCTTCATTTCAAGAAAGTTAGCTAACAAGCCACAGGACTAGCAGGGTTCTTCGCAAATTGTTAAGTATACATACAGCTCAAAGGAAACTGAATTTACATTTTGAAATTGTTTCATAATAAGAATTGAGTTTGCAACCACGGTGGTTCTTCTTAGAACTGTCCTATTCTTAAAACATTCTTTATGTTGGGACCAGTGCTAGGTCTTATACACCTTTATAGCTATTCCTTCCTTCTTTTCATATGATCATGGCATGTCTGTTACACACAATAAGTGCTTATGATACATGCCTGTTTAATTGATAAAATGGCATTGGGGCTTCCCTGATGGTGCAGTGGTTAAGAATCCACCTGCCCAACATTTGGCAAAAGCTTATTAAATCAAAAAAAAAAAAAAAAAAAAAAAGAATCCACCTGACAATGAAGGGGATACCAGTTCGAGCCCTGGTCTGGGGAGATCCCACATGCCACAGAGCAACTAAGCCCGTGTGCCACAACTACTGAGCCTGAGCTCTAGAGACCACGAGCCACAACTACTGAGCCCATGTGCCACAGCTACTGAAGCCTGTGTGCCTAGAGCCCGTACGCCACAAGAAGAGAAGCCATCACAATGAGAAGCCCATGCACCTCAACAAAAAGTAGCCCCCGCTCACCGCAGCTAGAAAAAGCCTGCGCGCAGCAACCAATACCCAATGCAGCCATAAATAAATAAATAAATAAACAAACAAACAAATAAATAAATAAAATAAATTTTAACAAAATGGCATTAAAAATGCTCCTGGAAAATCACTGTACAGCAAGACTGCCCTTTTGATGTGCTAATCCATTTTAAGTATGAAAATAAAATATTAAATAATCTTTGTGTGTCTCTAAAAAGGAACTATTTGATACTTAAACATAATTATGCACAAAATTCCCTTGATAAACAAAATTATTTTCCAGTGATTAAATTAAATCAGAAGACCTTATGGAAAAAGAAAATAGCTCAACCCAGTTCACTTGTCAAGACTCCTGACATGCTTGTTCTGCTTTGTATACTTATATCTACTTTTATGGACTCACCAAAATAACAGTTGTGAAAGATACTCTGACAATTTTAATCAATCAATGCCCAAAGTGAATATCCTCGTTTTAGCAAGGGCCCCAGGTTCTGAGAAAATTGTTTGATCTCTCAGCTTGATTCAACATGCAGATATTTAGGTTAATTCACTTTAGTCCTGCGAAATTTTTAACAAAGATTATCTGTTTTATCATTTGCAACAAATATTTATTACTGTTCTCAGTAACCCAGTCAAATTAAGAAAATGTAGTGGGTTTCATTTTCTGCATCACTTTGCTCATTAGTGAGCATATTATCTTGTATAAATGCAAAGATAAAGTGCTTTACAATTCTACTTTACATAAGAGCAGTAACATCTTCAAGCCATTGAAACATTTTAGCAGTTGAAGAGGAAACTCTATCGCTCAATGTTCTGATTTTTAAACAAATGAAATAAAATATCCTATTAACATTCTGTCACATCTTAGAAATATTCAGTAGGATTTATGGTCATTTTCTCACCAGTAGTATGATCTTGCTAGTTTATATATTTATACATATTATATATTTATCATATTAAGGAGACTTTTTTTTTCTTGAGGTCTTGCACCATCAAATTTTAAAGGCCTTTTCATAATTACATCAACTTGTTATTTTTCACATGCTATAAAATTTTTTCTCTACTAGGGCAATGACAACAAAAAAAGATTCAAACCATTTCAAAAATTACCATGGAGGTAAGAAAATGTATAAGGTGAGTAACGTTTTCTGTGTCTAGAATAAAGTGTGCTGTGTGAAGTGCTTTTGTATATAAATGGTCTGAAATCTGATCTGGAAAGAGAAGGCAAATAGGCCGATTGAGCCACAAGAAGTATTTTAATGGAATATTCGAGGCTTTCACAATGGTGCACTGCTGTGACTTTCCAGTCTATTTTGATTATGGACTTATACATCTGCACTTTACACACTAAAAAAGCACGTAATAGGTCTTCCAATTCTCTTATCTCAGCCATTTACATGTGGCTGGTGAGGAATTGAATTGCTGGAGCTGATAATGTGAATTAAAAAAATATTGCATATTCAAATAACACATCACTGGTAAAGAAATGCCTTATACTCTGGGAACAGGGCAGAAGAACTGAGAGGACCAAATGAGGAAATAAATAATGTTTTAAAATTTGGTGAACATTTCATGAAGTACCAATCAGTTTTGAGAATACACTGAGTGAGTATTTAAACTGCCATTTTTCCCCTCATTTTCCAACAACCCAAGTGCCTTTCAAATGCTTTCCTTTCAGTTTTCCAATTGTCCATATACTATATGTGAGGTACTATTGTAAAATCAATTTAAACAATGTTCTTAAACTTATCCCACAGTTCAAAAGTATCTCCTCAAAAATTATAAAAAATTATAATGCATCTATTATGATGGTTTAAGTGAGGAAATAAACATAAACCCTTGGCTCCTGTAAAGGAAAATGTGCAAGGTGGCTAAATGGTAACTTTGAGCTTTGGAAACAGTTCAAATACCTGTATGTTGACACACGACAACTAGGAACATGTTGTATTTTGGATATTCATATTAGGTCCTCCACACACACAGAGTAAAAGTGAACTGGAACTTTACTCACTGAGTACATCACAGTGCTCGGTGTCCTGGGCTGGCCTCATGAATTAGACCACTTCCTACCAGGGCTGCTCCATTCTCCCGCATTCAAATCACTTAGGAATGAACCCTGACACAGACCTTCCTTACTGTGGAGAGACTATTCCACCCCTCATACTGTGGCAAGTTCCACATATTGACCACTGGCCTGCTGAAAAGAATTCTGTATTAATCAGGAACATAGAAAGCTTATCACTGCCATCTAATCTTGTATCTTACGCTTCACTTCAATAATGCCAGAACAAAAAGTCAAAATGGAACATCATAAAGCCAGAAATCCACAGGTTTTCCTTTCCAACACTGACATGAAGGTGTTTCCACAGATGGTGTGGTCTAGCAATATCATCTGGGTGATTGACATGTTTTTTAAATTTTTTAACTTGCTTTTGCACTGGGCTATCTATTGATTGTGCCTGCATGCTTGCACCCTATTGTCAGGCCTTTCAGACACAATCTGTCTTCTTCTTTTTTTTAACAGAGTGGACATGTGACTTGGCAAATTTAACATGCATCATTTCAACAATTCTTGAATGATCACTGATACACAGTATAAATCTGAATCATTCCTGTTACTTCTTACAAGGCATGTGTTCCAAGCCAGTCATTTATCCAGCAGCAAACCTGGTCAATAGCCTGAAAAACATCCTCTCAGTGCAGCAATGTTGGCTGCTTCTTTCACTGCCTGTGTTGTCACCCTTTTAAGATGATAGCCTTCCTTCTCTTTTTTTTTTTTTTAAAGGTCCATCAAGTGAGATGTAAAACAATGAAAACTGAAATGGCAGCAAGTTAGGGGTATGATGTTACACACTGTGGATGGCACGTGTCTCTCTATGGATCCCTGAATCAGGATAAACTTAACTGTGTTAGCAATTTGGGGATTATGGAGTTTCAGGACATATCCCTTGAAAACTCTGACAAGCTGCTAGCCCTCATTTCCATCTTCAAATCAAATTGTTCCCTATGCACAAAATGCCCCCTCTCTGCTTCTTTATTTGCTTTACTTTCCTCCTTATTGTTTTATTTTCAAGTATGATTGAGACAAGAATATATTATTCCTTTAAAATATTCAAACAATACATCAATATACAAACAATGTCAAAGTTCCCATCACCACCTCCTCACTCCTACTTTGCTGTCCAGAGACCACCACTTAGCTGTATAATCTGTGTCTTCCAGGGCCCTCAGTACTCAGTTACATGAATAAATTTACTCATAGGTGCATACACAACATTTTTATTTTTTTTACATAAATTGGATTCTAGTAGAATGTAAGTTCCGTGAAAGCATGGACTTTATTCGCTCTTGATATATCCAGAACTCAGAGGAGTGCTTGGTACATAGCAAGCGCTCCTTAAATATTTGTTGGGTGAATATAACTCGCTTTTTCAACTTACTGCCTTGGTGACTCCCATGTCAGTACCTGGAGTTGGATCATTTTTTCACACATGTGCATAGGATTCTACAATGTGCTTGTAAGATAAATTACTTACCCACTCTAAATCCTGTTTTTTACTCTGAAGTTCAAGCACCTCCTTTGAATGAATCCTCCTCTGTGCACAATGTCTTCTTATTGTATCTGACAATACATTTTGTCCCTCATTTACCTGATATCTTTTGGGGTTATTAGACCCCTGGAAGTGTTTGCCTTAGGTTATGTGTTTCTGAAGGGAAGAGACTGTGTCACTTACTTTGATAGAAAAGCTATCCTTGGAACAGAGAAAGCCTAACAGACATTAAAAAATGAATAACTGTGAAGTTTAGGCAATAAGGCACATTGACACAATATCTACTTAGTTGGTGACTGATGTCTGGATGTTTTTTTTTTTTTTTTTTTTTGCCAGATGGCTTAGAATTGTCGACTACAGTTGCTGAACATATCTGCAGATCTAGAACAAGGTGGACAGAAAACTGGAATTGCCTCTTTCAAATGCTATTATCTTTAAATATTAATTAATACTCTGTACATCCCACTTTACTCATTTAGGAAAGTTAACAAGAGCAGACAAATTTTTTCAGATGATAAGAGTTACACTTTTGTTTGTAACTTGCTTACTGGACATTTTTAAGACACCCCAAGTAATGCTCAACCATATTTGTTAAATTCTGCAAAAATCAGCATTTTGTTTCAGATTGTATTCAAATTAAATAGAAAGTAGGATGATGAAAACTGGAGAAAAGTGTGAACCTTTCTTACAGTGACATAACACTTGGTAAGCTAAGCAAGTATTTTTTTATGAACTTAAATAATGATAAATCCACACCAAAAACAATATTTTTATCCTGAGGTAAGAGCTCGTTTCTGTCTAATAATCTCAAAATATTGCCTTGGTTGTAATTGTTTTCTTGACATAAAAATGATTGTGAATGAGCCAATAAAATTTGTTGCTGAAACGGAAAACATTAAATTAGGCTCTGACTTTCAGTAAAATAGGACCATATGGTACATTTAATTATAAGTTGAGGAGATATCTGAAGTTTTAATTTAAGTATTTTACTTACAACATTAGCTCAACTCTTCTGCCCAGATGTCTAACATCAAGCCACAGTACCACATATAGAAAAACAACGCAAGAGAAAAAAGAACAAGACTGATGAATCATATACTTATTCCGCACATCGAAAAGATGTAAATCTCAAAAAATTCATTAAATGGGTTCGTCTCATAATGAATTCTATTTCTTCCCCCCCACCCCAATGTACGTTAATTATGTAGCTTGTGCTGTTGCTGCTTTTGCTTTCTTTGCAGTCACATGAATCTATCATGGGATTTGGGATCAGGGCCCTGGGTACAAATGCTTGTTTTGCAACTTCATTTTTTCCTTTATTTATTCATTCATTAATCACTCAACATATATTAGTGCCTACCGTGTGCCACGTATCAGTCTAGACACTGGGTACACAATGGTGAGCAGAAAAAGGCAAGGTGCTGTGTTCTTGGAGCTTAGAGTTCAGTTACTAGGACCTAATTAGCCTTTGACAAATTATTTATCATCTCTGAGCCTGAGTTTCTTTATCTGTAAAAAAGCCTACATCACAGATTTATTGCAAGATTTAAATAAAGCAATCATATATGTAAAGAAAAAGCATTGTGCCTTTTGCAGAACAGATAATAAAAAATGCCAGCTGCGTTCCCTAGCATCCCTCACCCCTCTCCTTGAATGAACAAAGAGATCTTTAATCACGGTAAGCCAGCGTCCTCAGAAAACACTGCTGTATTGTACAGCTTGAGGGTGGCATATACTGTCGCAGATGGATACCTTCTTGCCAGGACAATGGAGATTGATGAGGAGAGGAGGGGGAGGCCTGAATACGGGGCTCCATCAGGCAGTTGATGGATCCTATGACCCGTGCACCTCTCATTTTGCTTGGTTTGAGGCAAGAGGAGCAGGGCCAGGAACAGCTGAGCAAACAAAGTAATCCTGATCATACTTGTGGTAATGGTGACAAACTCAAAGAAATAACATCAATCACTTCAAGCAATGACTGTCTCCTCAGACTGTGTTCACCTGGACTAGAGGAGGAAAATAGCTAAGTCTTCCATTCAATACTCTTGAGTAAAAGCCCTTTTCAACAGGGATGGCATTGTTGTTCTCTTATTACTCACTCTATCTTATCCTCAATACTCACTCTTCTTGTTCTACCTTTACTTTCAGCATCATAAAGCTGACAGAGCATATGGTAAAACCTATTTATTGTGTGGCTTGTCCAGTGAATTATATTTTTTCCCAAATTCAGGAAGGTGCTCTAAACAAACACAAGAGGAACCCGCATATCCCTCATTAGATCACCGTTAGGCAGAAACCTTAGCCTTCACTTGAAGACAGTCCACTCTAGTAACTTGAGGAGCATATCACCTCCAAAGAATTTAATCAGGGATGTTGCCCCCAATTGTGGTGAATTATTACTTTATGTTCCTGCTTCCGGTGTTCTAATGCCTGGTGAGAACGTCAACCTTCTCCTTCTAGCTAGTGGAGAGATGCTCTGGTAAGCCAGAGTGGTTGCTGCTGTTGCCTGCCTAGTACTTTTTGCCTGGTTTAACAACACTAGTACTTTATTATTCACAACATCATTAATTAATTAATAAGAGAGTTGGTGATGATATTAAGGAAGCTGGAACCATTTCAGTTTAGATCGACACTACTCAAGACACTGGCACAACTGATGTTTGTTTAGAAATAGTAGAGGATGGCAGGGAATCTGGGATAGAATAATAGATGGCTAATTTGGACTCAACTAATTAGAATATCATCACAATTTGGATGGGGAGTAAGTTAGTATTTATCTTTTTACAAGTATAAAAATGATTTCTGAAGCAGTGCCATGAAGCAGTGATTCTCAGTGGGGACAGGGAGCTAGAGCAGAATCTGTTACCCAGAAGCATGCCAGGTTTGAAAAAGTATATTCACTACACTTATTTCTTACATAAGCCAGAAAGAAAAGCTGGATAAAACTTCCTGACTGGGAGAGATGGAATATATAGAATCTAGAGTAAGAAATCATTGTAGAAGGCATGTAGAGTGGGAACAAAAAGTCAAGAAATACTTTGAAAGTATAAATTAAATGTCTGGAAGCGTATTTAAATTATTCATGAGAGAAAACTATTTTCAAGAACTTTAGCAGCATGTATTATATATTTTTAAAAGTCCTGGTTACCATGGATTTTAATAACTGGTATAGCAAAATCTCCCTTTTTCTGTTTTATTACTTTTAAGTCTAGTTGGAGGAAGCACTGTAGTCCAGCAGACAGGGTGCTATCGAGATGTACTGGCTTTGTTGCTATGCTGCAGTTAAATTCACTAAACGTTTTTGAGAGCATACTGAGTATGTGTTCTAGGGCTTAGGAGAGCCTTACTTCTTCCTTGAACCTCTTTTCTCATTGTAGGTTCCAGTGACTATTGTTGTGTATCAAGCCACCCCAACACCACTTTGTGGCATAAAACACCATGGCATCCTGCTCTCAGACATGGGTCAGGAGTTTGGACAAAATATAGCCTGTATAACTTGTCTCCGTACCAGAAGTCTCAGCTGGGCAGTCTCAAAGCCTAGGGATGACTTGAACACTCAGGACAGGAATCTTCCAGAGGCATGTTTAGTCATATGTCTGGTTGTTGACACTGGCTGTTGACTGGGCTGTCAGCACAGCTACTAACCAGAACACCTATGTATGGCCTCTCCATATGGCCTCTCTAGGTGGATCAGTCTGGTTTTTTTCACAGAATAGCAGCCGAGTTCCAAGAGCGAGCATCCCAAAAGCCAAGTCAAAGTTGGCCATGAAAGATGCATAATATTACTTTAATCACAGTCACACAAGCCTACCTAGATTCTGGATGGTAAAACATGAACCCCATCTCTTTATGGAAGGAATGTGAAAGTCACATTGTAATAGGAGCTGTGAGATGGGAGATGTTGCAAACATCTTTGAAAAATACAGTTAATATGTTTAATAAATGGTTGGTGAAGAAAAGTTTTGACTTTTAAAAATGAAGATCAGAAGATTAGTGGTTTCTAAGCAGCTGTAACATCATAGGAAATAACTGTATTTCTTAAAGAAACATTATGATTCCCCTCCTCCTAACACCTAGGAGGTGACTGGTTTTCTTTGGAGTATACTTCAATTATCTTTTTGGATTGGTGGGGCATAAGGTTTTCAAAAACTCTGGTTGATAAAAATACATCTCTTGGTAATTATCTTTCTTAGGAAGAAGTTAGCCTGAGGTCAGCATGGGATTCGCATCCTGCCTCTACCACTTATTACCTGAATAACCTTGGACAAACTACTTAACCTTTCTTTGCCTCAGCTTCCCTGCCTATAAAATAGGAGATAATAACAGTAACTACTTAATGGAATTGTTTTGAGAATAAAAAGGGATCATTCATGTAAAGCAATTAGCACAGTGCCTGGAATATACAAAGCACTCAGTAATGACTGATATTATTATTTAGAAGGATAGCTTAAACTAACTCTAAGTATTTATTTCACTAAGTTCTTAATAAGCATAGTTGTTATTCAGGGCAATAAAAGGGATTTTGATAGGAGGTATGTTAGAAGTGATGAAAGGGGTATATGGCAGAGAAACTGGAGGAAAAATGTTTAAAGAGTATTTTTTAAACTGAAGTATAGTTGATTATACTAGTTTCAGATGTATAACATAGTGATTCAATACTTTTATAGATTATTCTCCATTTACAGTTATTAGAAAGTATTGGCTGTATTCCCTGTGTCATACAATATATCCTTGTAGCTTATTTATTTTATACATAGTAGTTTGTACCTCATAAACCCCTACCCCTCTTTTGCCCCTCCCCGCTTAAAGAGTATTTTAATGCAACATTGGTGTTGGTGTGCAGAACTAACAATTTTCCCTCTCTCCACTCAGAATCTTCAATGAAACTTCCATTTCCCATTTACGGGCTGTGTAGTTGCCTGTATCTTGTGGCTACAATAGAGGTGCTGAGTCTTGCTTCAAATGGACAGAGAATGAGACAGAGGCAGCCTTGAGAGATCTCATATTCGCATTCTGTTTATTCTGTAAGAGTCCTTTCATGGGCTACAGAAGGGGAAAGGGCAGGTGCCCCTCAGTCTCCTACCCTTGCCTCAATCAGAGCTATTATTAGGCTTTTCTCTCCTCTTATTTTTATGTTGTACATAAAAGAGCTCTCTCATCTATGAGGACAGACATTATTTGAAAACCACTGGGTCTACAGATTGCTCCAACTATGATAATTTTGAGACCTTGTTTCGTGTGTTCTTGAATATCACGTTTAAAGTTTTAGCTTCAATATCTTGGAGCTGTATGTAGCTCAAAGTGAGGATTTTATAAAAGTCAAGTTTTAGATTATTAACAGTACCATACATTACCAAAACAAAAGTTTACATATGAGAATTTGTCTTCCAAAAAAATTTGAGGAGAGAACAAAGAGTATGTGAGAATCAGTTTTTTTTTTGTTTTATTTTTTTATCAAAACAAGCTCCTCCAAACACACAAACTCATACAAAACTACCACCACCAAAAGATTTAGCCATATCATTACAAGTGCTTTCCATATAAGCTTTTTTTTTTTTTGCTACAGTTAGTGCAATGGCTTTGTTCTGTTCCAATTTAGTTAAACAGCAGCTACTTTCTCAAAATTCCCTTCCTTGTGTGATTTCCAGATTGGAACAAGAGAAATTTATGGGAGATTTAGGAAGTGGAAATGGAGCAGCAGCCAGTTTTACACTGTGCAGGTCAGCGTAGGGTACAGGCCACTGGAGCAACCCACGGATACTGTGGCTGATTTACCAGCTCACATTGATGGTGTAAGGCAGCACCCAGACTCACAGCTAACCAGCTCCTAAACCTCTTCTCCTTTGGTTTTTCTGAACTCTGGGCCAGATGTGCTCGCAACTGACAGACTACTCACATCATCAAAGGTGAAGGCAGTGAGAGACAAGTGGGAACGGTCCCAGTTGGCCCTTCCTCTCCCTCATTGCCAGCTCAACACCAACTACAAAGGCAACAACCTTACGTATTTCTCTTAACCAGTTTCCAATAATTGCCCAAGGTCTAATCTTTTTAGTAACTCCATCCCATGACATCACGATGATGCTACTTCTTTGCTTAAAGCCCAACTGATAACAGCTAGCATCATGTTTCTTAGCTATTTATAAGCCACACCTCTACAATCTTTTCTCACTTTCTCTTCTACATATCCCCAACAGCTAAGAAGATTTTATACAGTATATTTTCAGTACATTATATAAAATTAAGAGGTGCTGAGATCTGACTCCTGGCTACTTCCTCACTTGACTTTTTATCTTCTTCCACTCCCAGCCTAAATTCCAAACATACTGATCTCCTCGATGAGCCTCAAACCTCCTTAAATGGCACTCTCTTCCATCTCATGATGTTGGCAATGTGACACTTTCCTCCTGTTATTTACATGGCTGGCTTCCTTTCTCACTTTTCGAATATTTACTTAAATATCACCCCTTACGAGAGAAATTTCCTTCCCTTTCCTTTCTTTCTATGTGACCCCCCCCAAACTTCCCAATGGTGTCTATGCTGGATTGCACCCAAATTCTTATAATACATTTATTTTTTGTTTAGTATATTATTATCCATCTCACTCACTGACATGTACATTTATCATGTCAGAGACCTAACCTTGTCTTATTCTCAATCATATTCACATTTCCTAACACAATGTCTGAAACACAGCAGCCTTTAGTTGGTGAATAACTAAATTAACTAACTGAATTAATGTATTAACATAACAGCCCAGTCATGTATGCACTTGGAATCACTCTATCCCCTTAGAGAATAGAAAACAAGTTTTCAAGTCACCATCCTCTGCCTTTGATAGGTAGTAGCTGTGTAAGTTAGAATTGAACTTGTCAGGAGAGCTATCACAAGTTTCCAGGTTCATGCCCACATTCTAAGTCATGTTAGAGTTTTGACTTTGGAAATTAAATTTAGCAGTTAGGGTATATATCTCTTCTTTCCCCAAAAGAATTGTCTTTGGAATGAGGTTTCTTCTGATGGAGGTGGTAGTTAAAAAAATAAACCTTAATAGTTATAAAAAATGATCATATATCTTGGTTATGATGTATGACCTAGTCCAAAACTGCCTGATAAAATGATACCAGCAGCCATTGCACATGAGAAAATACTAACAACCCTTTATTTCTTCCTGAATATTATTTATAAACATAGGCTTTTATAGAGGCACTGTGTCTAGCTGGAGATGTAAGAAAATACAACTCACCTCCCTGGGTCCACGTAGAAAATGGAAACGGTACTGTCTGATCAACTGTGCTATTTCTGATGCTCTCCAGAGTCACGTATCTAGAACAGAGCCAATAAAAATGAAAAAAAAAAAGAGAAAAAGTCACACCTACGCCTACTTAGATCCACTCATTCTCTCTTTTTAAAGTTTTCATGTCTATTTCTATTTGTCTATCTGCAAAGAAGCCAACTGCCGTTGGGCATTTGTTTCAAAACAGAAGGAAGAAAAGAGCTAGCTGCTCTGAAAAGGTAAAATATATGTTCCAACTCTCAGTTAGGAGCCTTAATTCACTCCTAAACTACCTCATTTCCCTCCATTAAATATCACATCATTGTGTCTTGAAATTCTCCTTAATATACTTTACCACATTGATATAAAAAAGTTAAGTAAACCTTAAAAAGGCTCTCTTCCATATGAGAGCATAAATTCTAATAGAGATTCTAGTAAGGAGATGATTATGTTTTTTTCTTATTTACTATTGTGAAACCACAGCCTCATACAGTGCCTTTCACATAACATGTTCAATATGTGTTTGTCAAATGAATAAATAAAGTGTGTCCTTAACAAAATATTACCAATATGGTTCCTTTTTACATACATTTTTCCTTTTCCACCTTCATTTCTACATGAAAATGGAGTGGCAAAAAATCAGACACTTGCAAAGTCTTGAGAACATCAGCACAGACGTTAGAAGACCCTCTGCTAACACATAACACCATTACATACATGTAGCTATAATAGTGGTAACAGTCGTCTCTAAATCTGAGAAAACAGATTTAAATACTTGATAATATGCTTAGCCTACAAAGTGGCTGTGTATCAATTTTCTTTTTTAACACTAAGAACATCAAAGAGGCTTAATTCTTCATATCATGGCTCTTTCTCCATTGAAGGTGAAAAACCACATCAATTCTTCAACAGAACAATTTCCCTTAACTTTTCCCTTAACTTTCCCTTAACTGAAATTATCTTCAATGTTTTCTCTGACCTCTTTTTTAAACTTTCAGCCTTGAAACTAAGTAGGATGCCTGGTAGACCTAGTCAGAAAGGAGGTGAAGAAGTGGGACAAGTCAGGATATGGCAATTAATCATACCAGTAATTAATCATACCACCTAGGGCACTGCTTCCAAATTCGGCTAAAGATAAGAATCACCTGGAGCATTTAATAGGAAAAAAAAAAAAAATACTGGCTGCACTTGAGACCTACTGAATATGAACTGCTAGGGGTAATCTATATATTTGATATATACCCCTTAAGGATTCTTATTGCCAGCCAAGTGGAGAAGAAGGACTGCTCAAGGTAGCTTAGGCTTGGGGATAAACCCAGGTAGAGGTTATAGGAAGTTGTTTAATAAATAATGAAGGACACAGCACACAGAGTACAGATAATTAAGGTAGGCACATCTGCTACACCAAGAAGCCAAAAAGAGACAAAACATGTTTCCCAGCAAGTTACCATGATATAGTGACAATAATTGTGGCATAAGGATATGAGAGTTCTAGTCAGATAAAATAGTTCATTTTTCTTAACAAGAATTTATAATCTTGCATTTCTTGCTGTCCAATACCTGCAAATAGTCATTCTATAGATATTTACAGTTTTAAAATTTGCTTATAGTGATGTGATGAGTTTGAATCACCTCCTCTGTCAAAGCCAGACAAAATCTATAAGCTAGATCTTGGCCTCTGAGATGTTCACCAGCAGGTTGCAGGGGTGGTGTTGAATGGAAGAATTTTAGTCCTATGGCTAAACTGGTAGATACAAGGACTGGACATAGTTCTCAGAAAACAAAAATAAAAGCAAACAAACCAAAAAAGCCAAAACCCAAACAAATGTTTTTGTTTTTGTTTTTTTCTAAGCAAGTTAGCAAAACTATGACTCATGAATCAGAGAAATATCAAAAATGACCTAGTTTTTAGAGATCTGTTATGGGGCAGGGTTTAGACTCAGGAATGAGACCAAAACCCAATTATCTGCATGTGAACATGCTGAGTTACCAGCATATTATGATTGATTGCGAGTCATTCATGTATTTAGCTGGAGGTTCTTTAATTCCCTGTAAGCACAGGGATGGTGCTAAGGCCTGGCATGACATTGTTTCCACAGGTGAGTATCAAGTGGCATTAGTGCTCAGTGATCAAGGAGGCACGGCCATGGAAATGTATAGGAGATGTGTTTTTTTGTTGACGACACCAGGTAGTCTGATTTTATTAAGAGAGAGAGATTTGAATAATAAGCTGATCGTTGTAGTGACAGACAACCGTTTTGCTGAACTGGAATTTACAATAAAAAGTGGTCAAGGAGAATTCCCCTGCTCCTCCACATCAAAGATTCACTCAAGTAAAGAAGTAAATTCATTCAAGTAATTAACATAGCGCTTATTAATTACAGACTTCAAAAAGCTTTTATTTTCAAAGTTTAGAAGCACCACTGATGACCTTAACATGTCTTATTATGCACATCTTTACCTTCACTGCGGAAGAACAAATTTTAACTCTGATCTGCTAGCTAAAGGTATTAAATAAACGAGCATTTTAAACGGATGGTTCCTAGGCCACTTTTTTTTTTTCTTTGAGTGTGTGACAGGAACAACAACAACAAAAAATAACAGGAGTTTTCAAAAACTCCTTTGCTCTTCCTGGTAAAAGAGTATTTGCAGGATTCTCTGTATCATATCCTGTCTACCCTAGGCCTTAACTGTGCACACCAGGAAGGAACGAGGGCTGAAAAAGGGAAACAGACCAGGGGTGAGATCACATTTGCAACAGTAGTAGGTAACTTGTGGCAGAAAATTGAGGATAAGAGAAAGGAGGAGGAAGAAAGTGGATATTATTAAAAGGAGCTGACACTTTTTGAGCAACTACCATTTACCTGGCATGCTTGTAAATACTGTACAGGTATCAGTTCATTTACTTTCAAGACAAGCCTAAAGGTAGGGTACATGGCAATATTAGTTACACCCAATATTCTATTCCCCCCTTCTTTCTCATTAACAGTG
This sequence comes from Monodon monoceros, assembly GCF_005190385.1. Classification (NCBI taxonomy): domain Eukaryota; kingdom Metazoa; phylum Chordata; class Mammalia; order Artiodactyla; family Monodontidae; genus Monodon; species Monodon monoceros. The sequence continues at coordinate 88,774,664 of NW_021703780.1, read as the reverse complement.
CTTCAGTTCTGTTTGGGGTGCAATATTCCAGTGAAAATTACTCACTGTACAAGCTTCCCTTGCAGCAGTTCTGGACAATGAGGTGTAAATGAACATCAGCTGGGGACTTTGGGGAGAGCTTTTACATTAGATACCAGTGTAACTCCTTCCTTCTTCTTTCCTTCTCTTGCCTTAAATACAGACATGATGGCTGAAGATGCAATAACCATCTTGTGAACATGAGAGAATGGCCCAGAAAATTACAAAGCATAGACCCTGACATTGTTGAGTTCCCAAACCAAGGCCAACCACCATCTATTATCACACTTCTTGTATGAGAAAAAGATAAGCAGACTTGTATAAGCAATGGATTACCTTTTCTTGCAGCTGAGTTCATTGTTAACTACTACTGGTAGCCATTCTCACTACACAGCTGAGAAAATTGTGTGAGTCAATTTAAATAATTTGCCCAAGTTCACACAGGTAGAAAGCAGAGACAGGATTGATGAGGGGGCTTATCTGGGCTGACTTGAAGAGATGGATTTTAGAGCTTGCACTGGGTGAGAAAAGTGTTTGGAGAGCATCTCTAGAGATTATGTGAGATACTGAGAGTGATATTGTGGGGAAATAAGATTTTTAAGAAATTTTGCTTTCTCTTGTAAACATGTTTTCCCTTTGGCATTTCTTTCAGAGAGAGTGGGGTATGGATTTAGATAGCCTTTATTTACTTGGTTGTTGGACTATGGTTCATATTTTAATGACATAATACATGAAAAGAACATAGTGCATAGCTGGCATGTATAAAACATTCAGTAAAATTAGTTGTTACTAATATAATAATGATAATCATGAAAATACTGTGCAGTCTTCAAGCAAACCAAACTGGCTGTCTGTGGGTTAAACAAAGTTCTCTGCTAGAGTGCATTTGTATGGAAATCTTTTATTGACTAATAACAGGAACAAAGATTCAGGTGAAAAACAACACTGCATGCATAAACACACAACACACACACACAAACACACACACACACACACAGAGTCCATATTTGTTATTCAGTCAGTTGACTGGGTTTAAGTTTAAGAAACTAAATAACTTGGAAGTATCTTCATTTCAAAATTTCACACAAGATCATATGATTATAATGCCATATTTAATGATACATATTACCTTGGTAGAATCTAAAGCACTGATGATTCAACAAGTATTTACTGAATGCCTATATGTATGAAATCTTATGGATAGAAGCTAGATGAATTAGTATTTCTTCCCTGAAGAATCTCTGAGCCAAGTAGGAGATAGTATGTGTTATAGTATGTTCATACCATATGTTTTACTTTTATATAAGATTCAGATCTGTTTAGTTTTAATATCAGGAAGATTTAAATAAAGATATAATTGATGCATTATGGGAATTCAGAAAAGTGAGTGATCAACTATGCTCAGGGGTAGTAAAAGTTCTTAGAGAGGTGTTCTCTTTTGAGCTGGAGGTTGAAGGGTATATTATGCATAAATTGATGTTAACAGAGAAAAGATAGGCATGAAACGCATAGTATATTGTACAAACAAGGGATGGAGAATGCTTAGCAAGTGTTCATTGTTTGTTGAAGCTAAATTGTAGAATGTTTGGAAAGATGCACTAGTTTACACTCTTGGGAAAGTTAAGAAGTAGAGTCTTACTTTAGTATAAAATTAGGATTCTTTTGGCAGTTGAGGAATATGACCACATTCATCTTTTAGGAAAAACAAACAAACAAACCTGAGGCAGCAAATGTGAGGAGTTTACCAGCTGAGAGATGAGATGTGGGAACAATAACCACCATGTTTGTTTAAACAAATGGTTTTCTTAGAGCTGTTTACATGCCTAAATGTTATAGAGGGCTACTATGGAGTCCGTTTTTACCCATGAGAAAACTGTGGCACAGAGTGTTTCAATTACTTCCCCTACATCACACAGGTAGTAAGCAGAAATAAGATAGAGGAGATACAACAGTAAGTATCTTTGAGATGATTAGGGATACAATATCAGTGGGAATAATCTAAGAAAGCTGAAGGAAGTTTTGGAAAATTTTGTAGGAATTGACAGGACTTGCAAAGAAAATCCAACCTGACCTGGAGGTTTACATTCTTGCTGAATGCAAACTTGGTGAATACAGGAGAAAATGCATTTTTCTCAGAGGGGGGGGCATCCATTGGGAATGTTTGGACTCAGGTGAAAGGTCACCGTAATACAGAAATGACCAGTGTGGAGGTAAAAGCCAGTGAATAGGTATGAGCTCAAGTGTGGAACAAGAGATGCAGAATGGAGGAAAGAACCCAGGAAATGGAGAACCGGAGACATTTGGGAATGTTTATGTATAAAGGGATAGGTGAAAGAAGATCCTTAAATATGTTATTGGGTGAATTATTGCTTCCCTTTTTCTATGACATCTCATGCATGATGAAGTAGATTAAACATGGATGTTTTTGTTAAGACAGAAAATCATCATGCATAATCATTCAGATTCTTGATTCAGGTATTTTTCTGATTATTTTGTCACACATGCGCACTTCTAAATTAGCTCTCAAAGTATTTCATCTGAAAATGACCCAATTTTCCAGTGAAAATTGTGGTCTGATTTCCAGGAGAATATTGGCTAAAAATGAGGAAACATCACCCGAATAAAAAGAAGATACATTTGCAATAAACCCCATTTGCTTAAGAAAAAAAAAAAAAAAAGAAAAAGAAAGAAGCCGCATTTGTTCTATACATTCATCAGAGTGTGTCATGATGGGAATATCAACAAGAGGAAGCAGGTGTTTTGTCCTAATACACATAACAGTCTGTCAGGGTCACCGTGACTGAAAACAAAACCACGCAGAAGAGGCCTATCCCTCCCTCCCCCATTTCCCCCTTAAAAATAATTCTTGGAGATTCTTGAAGGAACTAAAGCCACCTCTTCCATTTCTACACCGAGCACAGAGAATTTCTCCTGGCCTGGCTTTGAATACTTAATTTCTGGACACATCTGTTCCTCTTCAGGAGTTAACTTTTAAAAGTAACCTTTCACAAGATGAAAGGGAGGCATGAAACATTTTTATTTTCTTGAAGAATCTCATTTCTCTTCTCTCAGGAGACAATTGCACCTGGGAGCTGTCTGGTTCACATTAAATGTGATATACTTATCTCATTTAAAAAATAAGAAAGAGGGAAAACAAGGTGTTTTGTAAGCAGACACACAACTTAAGCAGATTATCTTTTAATTTGGGCCAATTGGTTGACAAGGAGAGTATAAGGTTCGTGTTGTTTTCTTAAAAAAATTCTCTACCTAACTACCTACTCCCCAAACATCGTAAATCCCAAACTCATTTTCCAAGTCTAACTTTCACGTTTACCACCTTGCTTTCCAACATTTGTACTGTCTCACTTAAAAAGCAGGAGGAATAATTGCAAACATAATTATGTAATGAAGGGACCCTTTGTGTGGAGTGTAGTTAATTACAGCCGCCCAGTTATACCCCTAAAGGCAATCCCTGATATTCTCTCTGCCCTCTGTCCTTTAAAGGCATTATTGAAAATTATTGCAACATATTGATTTTCATATAATTAGTAGTTTCAAATCAGATGATACACCAGATCATAACGAATTTGATTTGCAATTTACCCTTCCCCACCATTTGTGATTTAAGAATATGGGGAACTCCTGGGACAATAATATGCATAGTTTTCACATTAGTCATCCCACATAAATCTTACAGGGCCTACAAAACAAAGAGGAGATTACTGACTTCCAGGCTTTACTAGGAGATGTCTGTGGTGGGCCAGATTAGCAGTCATAAAAGTATTGCCTCTTAGGGTTTTTGCTTGTCTGCCTAACAGGAAGTATTGAATAATAGCATTTTTTATTTTAACGTCTTTATTAGAGTAGAATTGCTTTAAAATCGTGGGTCAGATTCTGCTGTATAACAAAGTGAATCAGCCATACACATACATATGTCTCCATTTCTCCTCCCTCCCACCTTCCCTATCCCACCCCTCTAGGTGGTCACAAAGCACAGAGCTGATCTCCCTGTGCTATGCAGCTGCTTCCCACTAGCTATCTATTTTATATTTGGTAGTGTATATATGTCCACGCCACTCTCTCACTTCGTCCCAGCTTATCCTTCCCCCTCCCCGTGTCCTCAAGTCCATTCTCTAGTAGGTCTGTGTCTTTATTCCCATCTTGCCCCTAGGTACTTCATGACTTTTTTTTTTTTAATTCCATATATATGTGTTAGCATACGGTATTTGTTTTTCTCTTTCTGACTTGCTTCACTCTGTAGGATAAACTCTAGGTCAATCCACCTCACTACAAATAACTCAATTTCATTTCTTTCTATGGCTGAGTAATATTCCATTGTATACATGTGCCACATCTTCTTTATCCATTCATCTGTTGATGGACACTTAGGCTGCTTCCATGTCCTTGGCTATTGTAAACAGTGCTGCTATGAACATTGTGGACTCTTCTTGAAATATGCTTTTATTTCAAGGGATATGCCCAGTAGTGGGATTGCTGGCTATATGCCCAGTAGTGGGATTGCTGGGTCATATGGTAGCTCTATTTTTAGTTTTTTAAGGAACCTCCGTACTGTTCTCCATAGTGGCTGTATCAATTTACATTCCCACCAACAGTGCAAGAAGGTACCCTTTTCTCCACACGCTCTCCAGCATTTATTGTTTGCAGATTTTTTGATAATGGCCATTCTGACTGGTGTGAGGTGATATCTCATTGTAGTTTTGATTTGCATTCCTCTACGGATTAGTGATGTTGAGCATCCTTTCATGTATTTGTTGACAATCTTTATATCTTCTTTGGAGAAATGTCTATTTAGGTCTTCTGCCCATTTTTGGATTGGGTTACTTGTTTTTTTGATATTGAGCTGCAATGAGCTGCTAGTATATTTTGGAGATTAATCCTTTGTCAGTTGCTTCACTTGCAAATAGTTTCTCCCATTCTGAGGGTTGTCTTTTCATCTTGCTTATGGTTTCCTTTGCTGTGCAAAGGCTTTTAAGTTTCATTTGGTGTCATTTGTTTATTTTTGTTTTTATTTCCATTTCCCTAGGAGGTGGGTCACAAAGGTTCTTGCTGTGATTTATGTCAAAGAGTGTTCTGCCTAACTTTTCCTCTAAGAGTTTTATAGTCTCTGGCCTTACATTTAGGTCGTTATTCCATTTTGAGTTTATTTTTGTGTATGGTGTTAGGGAGTGTTCTAATTTCATTCTTTTACATGTAGCTGTCCAGTTTTCCCAGTATCACTTATTGAAGAGGCTGTCTTTTCTCCATTGTATGTTCTGGCCTCCTTTATCAAAGATAAGGTGACCATACGTGCGGGGGTTTATCTCTCGGCTTTCTATCCTGTTCCATTGATCTATATTTCTGTTTTTGTTCCAGTACCATACTGACTTGATTACTGTAGTTTTGTAGTATAGTATGAATTCAGAAGCCTGATACCTCCAGCTCCGTGTTTCTTTCTCAATATTGCTTTGTTTATTACCGGTCTTTTGTGTTTCCATACAGATTGTGAAATTTTTTGTTCTAGCTCTGTGAAAAATGCCAGTGGTAGTTTGATAGGGATTGCTTGAATCTGTAGATTCCTTTGGGTAGTATAGTCATTTTCACAATGTTGATTCTTCCCATTCAAGAACATGGTATATGTCTCCATCTGTTTGTATCATCTTTAATTTCTTTCATCAGTGTCTTACAGTTTTCTGCATACAGGTCTTTTGTCTCCTTAGGTAGGCTTATTCCTAGGTATTTTATTCTTTTTGTTGCAATGGTAAATGGGAGTGTTTCTTTAATTTCTCTTTCAGATTTTTCATCATTACTGTATACGAATGCAAGAGATTTCTGTGCACTAATTTTGTATCCTGCTACTTCAACAAATTCATTGATTAGCTCTAGTAGTTTTCTGTAGCATCTTTTAGGGTTCTCTATGCATAGTATCATGTCATCTGCAAACAGTGACAGTTTTACTTCTTCTTTTCTGATTTGGATTCCTTTTATTTCTTTTTTTTTCTCTGATTGCTGTGGCTAAAACTTCCAAAACTATGTTGAGTAATATAGTGGTGAGAATGGGCAAGCTTGTCTTTTTCCTGATCTTAGTGGAAATGGTTTCAGTTTTTCACCATTGAGAATGATGCTGGCTGTGAGTTTCTCATATATGGCCTTTATTATGTTGAGGTAAGTTCCCTCTATGCCTACTTTCTGGAGAGTTTTTATCATAAATGGCTGTTGAATTTTCTCAAAAGCTTTTTCTGCAGCTATTGAGATGATCATATGGTTTTTATCCTTCAGATTGTTTATATGGTTTATCACATTGATTCATTTGCATATATTGAAGAATACTTGCATTCCTAGGATAAACCCCACTTGATCATGGTGTATGATCCTTTTAATGTGCTGTTGGATTCTGTTTGCTAGTATTTTGTTGAGGATTTTTTGCATCTATGTTGATCCATGATATTGGTCTGTAGATTTCTTTCTTTGTGACATCTTTGGTTTTGGCATCAGGGGGATGGTGGCCTTGTAGAATGAGTTTGGGAGTGTTCCTCCCTCTGCTATATTTTGGAAGAGTTTGAGAAGGATAGGTGTTAGCTCTTCTCTAAATGTTTGATTGAATTCACCTGTGAAGTCATCTGGTCCTGGGCTTTTGTTTGTTGGAAGATTTTTATTCACAGTTTCAATTTCAGTGCTTGTGATTGGTCTGTTTATATTTTCTATTTTTTCCAGGTTCAGTCTCAGAAGGTTGTGGTTTACTAAGAATTTGTCCATTTCTTCCAAGTTGTCCATTTTATTGGCCTATAGTAGCTTAAAGTAATCTCTCATGATCCTTTGTATTTCTGCAGTGCCAGTTACTTCTCCTTTTTGATTTCTAATTCTCTTGATTTGAGACTTCTCCCTTTTTTTCTTGATGAGTCTAGCTAATGGTTTTTCAATTATGTTTATCTTCTCAAAGAGCCAGGTTTTAGTTTTATTGATCTTTGCTATTGTTTCCTTCATTTCTTTTTCATTTATTTCTGATCAGATCTTTATAATTTCTTTCCTTCTGCTAACTTTGGGTTTTTTTTGTTCTTTCTCTAATTGCTTTAGATGTAAGGTTAGGTTGTTTATTTGAGATGTGTCTTGTTTCTTGAGGTAGTATTGTATTGTTATAAACTTCTCTCTTAGAACTTTTGCGTTTTGTTGTAACCCATAGGTTTTGGGTCGTCTTGCTTTCATTGTCATTTGTTTCTGGGTATTTTTTGATTTCCTCTAAATTTCTTCAGTGATCTCTTGATTATTTAGTAGCGTATTGTTTAGCTTCCAGGTGTTTGTAGTTTTTACAGCTTTCTTCCTGTAATTGATATCTAGTGTCATAACCTTGTGGTCGGAAAACATGCTTGATATGATTTCAATTTTCTTAAATTTACCAAGGCTTGATTTGTGACCCAACATATGATCTATCTTGGAGAATATTCCATGAGCACTTGAGAAGAAACTGTATTCTGTTTTTTTGGGATGGAATGTCCTATAAATATCAATTAAGTCCATCTTGTCTAATGTGTCATTTAAAGCTTTTGTTTCCAACTGCTGAACAATCGACAACAGGAAGACACTGGAACTCACCAAAAAAGGTGCCCCATATCCAAAAACAAAGGCGAAACTACAATGAGACGGTGGAGGGGCGCAATCACAATAAAATCAAATCCCATAACTGCTGGGTGGATGACTCTCAAACTGGAGAACAGTTATACCACAGAAGTGCACCCAGTGGAGTGAAGGTTCTGTGCCCCACATCTGGCTTCACAACCTCAGGGTCTGGCAATGGGAGGAGGAATTACTAGAAAATCAGACTTTGAAAGCTAGCAGGATTTGATTGCAGGATTTTAACAGGACTGGGGGAAACAGAGACTCCACTCTTGGAGGGCACACACAAAGTAGTGTGCACATCGGGACCCAGGGGAAGGAGCAGTGACCCCATAGGAGACTGAACCAGGCCTACCTGCTAGTGTTGGAGGGTCTCCTGCAGAGGTGGCAGGTGGCTGTGTCTCACCATGAGGACAAAGACATTGGCAGCAGAAGTTCTAGAAAGTATGCCATGGCATGGACCCTCACAGAGTCTGCCATTAGCCCCAGCAGAGAGCCTGGGTAGGCTCCTCTGTTGGATCACCTCAGGCCAAACAACCAACAGGGAGGGAACCCAGCCCCACCCATCAGCAGACAAGTAGATTAAAGTTTTACTGAGCTCTGCCCACCAGAGCAACAGCCAGCTCTACCCAACACCAGTCCCTCCCATCAGGAAACTTGCTCAATCATCTTAGATAGCCTCATCCACCAGAGGGCAGAGGCCGGAAGCAAGAAGAACTATAATCCTGCAGCCTGTGGAACAAAAACCACATTCACAGAAAGACAGACAAGATGAAAAGGCAGAGGCCTATGTACCAGATGAAGAAACAACATCAAACCTCAGAAAAACAACTAAATGAAGTAGAGACAGGCAACCTTCCAGAAAAAGATTTCAGAAAAATGATAGTGCAGATGATCCAGGACCTTGGAAAAAGAATGGAGGCAAAGATCAAGAAGATGCAAGGAATGTTTAACAAAGACCTAGAAAAATTAAAGAACAAACAAACAGAGATGAACAATACAATAGCTGAAATGAAAAATAGACAAGAAGGAATCAATAGCAGAATAACTGAGGCGGAAGAATGGATAAGTGACCTGGAGAACAGAATGGTGGAATTCACTGCTGCAGAACAGAATAAAGAAAAAAAGAATGAAAAGAAATAAAGACAGCCTAAGAGACCTCTGGGACAACATTAAATGCATCAACATTCACATTATAGGGGTCCCAGAAGGAGAAGAGAAAAAGGATCAGAGAAAATATTTGAAGAGATTATAGTCAAAAACTTTCCTAACATGGGAAAGCAAAGAGCCACCCAAGTCCAGGAAGTGCAGGGAGTCCCATACAGGATAAACACATGGAGAAACATGCTCAGACAGATAGTAATCAAATTGGTAAAAATTAAAGACAAGGAAAAATTATTGAGAGCAGCAAGGGAAAAATGACAAATAACATGCAAGGGAAGTCTCATAAGGGTAACAGCTGATTTCTCAGCAGAAACTCTACAAGCCAGAAGGGAGTGCCATGACATACTTAAAGTGATGAAAGGGAAGAACCTACAACCAAGATTACTCTACCTGGCAAGGATCTCATTCAGATTCGATGGAGAAATCAAAACCTTTACAGACAAGGAAAAGATAAAAGAATTCAGCACCACCAAACCAGCTCTACAACAAATGCTAAAGGAACTTCTCTAAGTGGGAAACACAAGAGAAGAAAAGGACCTACAAAAACACACCCAAAACAATTGAGAAAATGGTCATAGGAACATACATATCAATAATTACCTTAAATGTGAATGGACTAAATGCTCCAACCAACAGACACAGGCTTCCTGAATGGATAAAAAAACAAGACCCATCTATATGCTGTCTATAAGAGACCCATTTCAGACCTAGGGACACATACAGAGTGAAAGTGAGGGGATGGAAAAAGATATTCCATGCAAATGGCAATCAAAAGAAAGCTGGAGTAGCAATACCTGTATCAGATAAAATAGACTTTAAAATAAAGAATGTTACTAGAGACAAGGAAGGACACTACATAATGATCAAGGGATCAATCCAAGAAGAAGATATAACATTTATAAATTTATATGCACCCAACACAGGAGCACCTCAATACATAAGGCAACAGCTAACAGCTAAAAAAGAGGAAATCGACGGTAACACAATAATAGTGGGGGACTTTAACACCTCAATTACACCAATGGACAGATCATCCAAAAAGAAATAAATAAGGAAAAAGAAGCTTTAAGTGACACAATAGACCAGATAGATTTAATTGATATTTATAGGACATTTCATCCAAAACCAGCAGATTACACTTTCTTCTCAAGTGCACACGGAACAATCTCCAGGATAGGTCACATCTTGGGTCACAAAACAAGCCTTGGTAAATTTAAGAAAATTAAAATCATATCAAGCATCTTTTCTGACCACAACACTATGAGACCGGAAATCAATTACAGGGGGGAAAAAATGTAAAAAACACAAACACATGGAGGCCAAACAATACGTTACTAAATAACCAAGACATCACTGAAGAAATCAAAGAGGAAATCAAAAAATACCTAGAGACAAATGACAGTGAAAACATGACAATCCAAAACCTATGGGATGCAACAAAAGCAGTTCTAAGAGGGAAGTTTATAGCTATACAAGCCTACCTCAAGAAACAAAAAAAATCTCAAATAAAAAATCTAACGTTACACCTAAAGGAACTAGAGAAAGAAGAACAAACAAAACCCAAAGTTAGTAGAAGGAAAGAAATCATAAAGATCAGAGCAGAAGCAAATGAAATAGAAACAAAGAAAGCAGTAGCAAAGATCAATAAAACTAAAAGCTGGTTGTTAGAGAAGATAAACAAAATTGATAAACCATTAGCCAGACTCGTCAAGAAAAAGAGGGAGAGGACTCAAATCAATAAAATTTGAAATGAAAAAGAAGTTACAACAGTCACTGCAGAAATACAAAACATCCTGAGAGACTACGACAAGCAACTCTATGCCAAAAAAAATGGACAGCCTAGAAGAAATGGACAAATTCTTAGAAAGGTATAACATTCCAAGACTGAAACAGGAAGAAATAGAAAATATGAACAGACCAATCACAAGTAATGAAATTGAAACTGTGATTAAAAATCTTCCAAAAAACAAAAGCCTAGGACCAGATGACTTCACAGGTGAATTCTATCAAACATTTAAAGAAGAGGTAACACCCATCCTTCTCAAATTCTTCCAAAAATTTACAGAGGAAGGAACACTCCTAAACTCATTTTATGAGGCCACCATCACCCTGATACCAAAACCAGACAAAGATACTACAAAAATAAAATTACATACCAATATCACTCATGAATATAGATGCAAAAATCCTCAACAAAATACTAGCAAACAGAATCCAACAACACATTAAAAGGATCATACACCATGATCAAGTGGGATTTATCCAGGGATACAAGGATTCTTCAGTATAAGCAAATCAATCAATGTGATACAATATATTAAAAAATTGAAGAAGGAAAACCATATGATCATATCAGAAGATGCAGAAAAAAAAACTTTTGACAAAATTCAATACTGATTTATGATAAAAACTCTCCAGAAAGTGGGCATAGCGGGAACCTACCTCAACATAATAAAGGTCATATACGACAAGCCCACAGCAAATATCATTCTCAATTGTGAAAAACTGAAAGCATTTCCTCTAAGATCAGGAACAAGACAAGGATGTCCACTCTCACCACTATTATTCAACATAGTTTTGGAAGTCCTAGCCATGGCAATCAGAGAAGAAAAAGAAATAAAAGGAATCCAAATTGGAAAACAAGAAGTAAAACAGTCACTGTTGGCAGATGACATGATACTACACATAGAGAATCCTAAAGATGCCACCAGAAAACTATTAGAGCTAATCAATGAAATTGGTAAAGTTGCAGGGTACAATATTAATGCAAAGAAATCTCTTGCATTCCTATACACTAATGATGAAAAATCTGAAAGAGAAGTTAAGGAAACATTCCCATTTACCATTGCAACAAAAAGAATAAAATACCTAGGAATAAACCTACCTAGGGAGACAAAACTATAAAACACTATTGAAAGAAATAAAAGATGATACAAACAGATGGAGAGATATACCATGTTCTTGGATTGGAAGAATCAATATTGTTAAAATGACTATACTACCCAAAGAAATCTATAGATTCAATGCAATCCCTATCAAATTACCAATGACATTTTTTTACAGAATTAGAAGAAAAAAATCTTAAAATCTGTATGGAGACACAAAAGACCCCGAAGAGCCAAAGCGGTCTTGAAGGAAAAAAATGGAGCTGGAGGAATCAGACTCCCTGACTTCAGACTATACTACAAAGCTACAGTAATCAAGACAATACGGCACTGGCACAAAAAACAGAAATATAGATCAATGGAACAGGATAGAAAGCCCAGAGATAAACCCACACACCTTTGGTCAACGAATCTATGACAAAGGAAGCAAGGATATACAATGGAGAAAAGAGAGTTTCTTCAATAAGTGGTGCTGGGAAAACTGGACAGCTACATGTAAAAGAATGAAATTAGAACACTCCCTAACACCACACACAAATATAAACTCAAAATGGATTAGAGACCTAAATGTAAAACTGGATACTATAAAACCCTTAGAGGAAAACATAAGAAGAACACTCTTTGACATAAATCACAGCAAGATCTTTTTTGTTCCACCTCCTAGAGTAATGGAAATAAAACCAAAAATAAACAAATGGACCTAATGTAAGTTAAAAGCTTTTGCAAAGCAAAGGAAACTACAAGCAAGATGAAAAGGCAACCCTCAGAATGGCAGAAAATATTTGCAAACAAATCAATGGGCAAAGGATTAATCTCCAAAATATACAAGCAGCTCATTGCAGCTCAATATCAAAAAAACAAGCAACCCAATCCAAAAATGGGCAGAAGACCTAAACAGACATTTCTCCAAAGAAGATATAAAGTTTGTCAACAAATACATGAAAGGATGCTCAACATCACTAATTAGTAGAGAAATGCAAATCAAAACTATAAATCCCCCTTTATATAAATTGAATAAAGGGGATGAAGAGAAAGTTCTTCCTTTGAATAGGATGCCAACTAATAAATGTATTTAGAATAAATAACAGAATTAGAAAATCACTGTGTGACAACTACCATGATAAAATCAATTCAGGGAAGAACTGCCAATAGATGCTAAAACCAGGGGGTAAAAGTGGTATGAGTAATGGGATTTTACATAATCTTAAAGTTTCTGTGAAGGCAGAAACCCTGTATATCTTGTACACTTCTATCTGGGCTCAATAAATACCTGTTAAACTTAAATAGATCTGTGAATGGCGAGATAAATAATACTTCCTCATGAAATGCTCAAGGATCAAACGACTTGACAGTAGGTGAATCTGTACTTAGAATGTTTTTGTTCTTATTTAGGTAACAAAAAGCAATCCTTAGTCTATGGCTGCCCTCGTGAGGGAGACAATACTGATCGTGATTTGCACAATGGCTAAGGACACAGATCCTGAAGAGAGGCTGCCTGGGTTAGAATCCTGGTTGTGAACTTCAGTGATGTGTAAGTCTAGACAGGAAAATTCATTTCCAAGCCTTGGGGTCTTTATATGTGAAATGGGATGATAAAAGTACTAACAGCCAGGGCTCTGGGTGGTTGTAAATGAGATAAATATGACTGCAGTGAAAGAGTTAGAAGAACACAGAAGAATTCACCTCTGCTGTTTTTAAGACATATGTAATATGTACAACACACACACACACACACAGAGGATGGTGAATTCTCAAGATCCAGGAAACTGTAATGGGGCAATCACGAACAAGAAGGAAAAAGAAATACTAGACAAATGCTCATTCATTGCTTATTATTTATCCATTATTTGTTGAGTGCTTACTATATGCCAAGCACTGTTCTAAGCAGAAGGGATACATCAGTGAAACAAAATATTTAAACAGAGTTGGCCTGAACCTATAGTGTGTGTAGAAATCATGACCTCCTGCTCTGATAGTATGCATAGAAATCACTCACAGAGGTCCTGATCCTGTTGTCTGGACCGGGCTCAGGAAGACACTTGTTTAATAAACACTTGTAGGTGCTTAGAGCTATTAGGACTTCTAACAGACACTAACAGACATTACTAGTAATATTAAAAATGTATCTGCCATTATCTCATTTATTCCTTGCCATAACCCTATGAATCAGGTACTATTATTACATTGTATGGTGAGTAACCTGAGACTTGGAGAAATCCATGTTTTGCTCTTGGTCATCTAGCCAGCAAGAGGCAGATTTAGGATGCTAACCCAGTTCTGTCCAACAGTGAACCCAGCTCTGTGCTAGCCTGCCGCCTTAATTTCAGGAGGCAAAGCCACGGACTTGGGAATTCCTCACAGCAGATAGAGCAGTGCTGTGGCAGCAGTGAACAGCCTCAGAATGGCTGAGGCTCAGTGCCAATCTTTATTCCATGGGTGTAGTCCTATGCTGACTCCTGGTTAGTGAGTGTGCTCAGTGGAGGTTCATGAACACATAAGTCACTGATGGAAACTCAAAAATAGTGTACCAAAAAAGATTATTAAGTGACGAATGTTAGCTATGGGAAAAAAAGAAGTAAAAGAAAAAAACTTTATCTGAACACTAGATGCCACTAAGAGATTTTAATCCTATGTAAACACTTACACAATGCTCATCTTTAATCCATTATGGTGTGGTAAAGAGAAAAACTGAAAGAAATTGAGGGTCCACTACTACCCCTTGTTATGGTGTATGCAATGTAAAATTGTAACCCTGACTGGGTAAACCATGTAAAACCTTACTGTGTTCATGCCAAGTAGATTACTATATGCAGTTCTTTCCTGTCACAGGCATTCTTGTTACCAGAAAACAGAGCATGGCTCTAAGCTGTATGGGTGAGGAATACATGAGGCTGAAACTCATTATTTTTGGTCTCTTTCTCTTTTCCTTTAAACCAAACTCCACACAAATATATGTCCCTCTTGGCCTCTCTCCCAGTCCCCTTTAGTCAAAGAGCCATCACTTTTTACCTTCTAATGAACAGGGGGACTTGTCTTCAGAGAAATTCAAGAAGCTCTTAAGTTGGTCGGTTTTGTACTTCAGTCATGATAGCCACAAGCTAAAAATGTGTACAGACTGCAGAAACAGACTCTAGATGAAGTTACTGGAGTTAATAGTGAGGATGCCATTCACACTCAAACCTCATTGCCAAGCCCTTTTTCTAAAATACATTTTGATGGTAAGGAGTCTGCTTTGAAAGCCTTAGGAAGGATGCAGGAAGTGAAGTTTGGCATTAACTCCAAGACATTATTTCTTAAACACCAGAATCACCTGCAGTATGTGTTAAAAGTGAAAATTCTTAGGTTCCTCCAGACAAATGAATCATGATTTCTGGGAATTTTTGCATTTTTAATGCATACTCAAATTTGAGCTCCCCTGCACTGACAGTTGATGCATATTATTAATACTGCTTTTTGTGAACAGTGTAAGGCAGCCATCAGGATGCCATGTTTTGCTTTTCTGTTAGACTATTCATTAAAACAACAAAACAGCAACAGAAGTTGTCAGATTTTTTTCCATTGCATACTATAGGCCAGATAGGTATATGCTAAGTGCTATATGTTCCTCTGCATTCTTACAACACTATAGCCAATTTTTTTTCTCATTTACAGGCAAGAAAACTGACACCGAGAAG
The DNA here is from genome assembly GCF_005190385.1 of Monodon monoceros. Classification (NCBI taxonomy): domain Eukaryota; kingdom Metazoa; phylum Chordata; class Mammalia; order Artiodactyla; family Monodontidae; genus Monodon; species Monodon monoceros. The sequence goes on along the minus strand of NW_021703780.1, from coordinate 88,759,315 downwards.
AGTTGTAGGACCCGTCCAATGTCTCAGAGCTAATCCACAGGAGAGGTGACACTGGGACCAGGGACTGCAAGACTCCCGAAACCATACCCTTAAATGCTATACTCCACATAAACAGCTCACATTTTAAAATACTTGGCAATTTATTAAGAAGAGCTTTATGAAATTATCTCTTTCTCTCTAATATATATATATATATATATATATATATATATATACACACACACACACACACACATATCTGTCCCAATTTCCTGCTAATATTTGGTCTTTAACCCTGATTCCTGATACAAGTTCCTACCACCTTTGTAGATTCCACATATATGCGTTAAGCTACAACCTTTGTAATTTCCTTAGTGAGAGGTGTCTTTTGTTCTAATGAGGTGACTCCTGGTGGGCTCGTAGATGTGGGCTGGTCACCAGAAAGACAAAGTCATGATTAGAAGTTTGGAACTTTCAGCAGCACCTCCCTCCCAGGGGAGAGGTGCTGGAAGATGAGTTAATGACGAGCATGCCTACATGATGAAGTTTCCATAAAAATCCCTAAAGTATGGGGTTTGGAGTGTTTCCAGTTTGATGAACACGTCCTTTTACCAGGAGGGTGATGCACCCCAACTCCACGGGGACAGAAGCTCCTGCGCTTGGGATCCTTGCAGACCTCGCCTTACATATATTTTCATCTGGCTGTTCATCTGTATCCTTTATCACATTGTTGGGGCCCAGGGGAGGCTGCCCCAAAATGCGCCTCAAGGCACATTCATTATTTTGACTTAAAGTTACTTAAAAATGGCCAATACAATACGAACACTCTTACCCTCCTTTCTGTCTCCCTGAAAGCAGAAAATAAACTCATGTGAGAGGTGCACCCCCTGCATCTGTAGGTAGAAGGACATCCTTATTGCCAGAGACAGGGAATCTGGGGCCAAGAAGCCTGTATGAACAACCCTTGGTACTTCAGCTGACTTGGTCTTGGTACTTTACCCCAAGACCAAATTCTGTTTAGATTCTTCACTAATTAAAAACCCAAAAGCCTAAGTTTCTTTGTCCTCTCAATTCCTCACAAATTTATTGTTTCTTTGTCTAAAAATCTTCCTTCTTTGGCCAATTTTTAGGTCCTATTTCTATGAGACGTCCACGTGCACAAATTAAAATTTCTTTTTCTCCTGTTAAGCTTTGTAGTTTCAGTTTTACTATTAGTCTAGCCACAAGAACTCAAGAGAGGTGGAGGAGGAAATTTCCCCTTCCCTGACAGTATCCTTTTATTACATAATAAACTGGTAAATGCAGGTCCATGTTTCCCTGATATCTGTGAGCTGTTCCAGCAAATGACTGAACCTGAGGAGGGGTCATGGGAATTTCTGATCTGTAGCCAAGTCAGTCAAAAGTGTGGGCAGCCTGGGGACCCACTATTTATGCTTGGCCCCTGAAGTGGGGGCAGTTTTGTGGGACTGAGCCCACAACCTGTGGGATCTGCACTAACTCCAGGCAGTTAGTGTCAGAGTTGCTTGGTGTGGGAAAGTCCACACACGTGGTCTCAGAAGTGTTTTGAGTGTGAGAGTAAAGAGCAACAAGTTTTTCCTTATAGAGGTTTACATACATGACATATTGATTTGCATCAGAACTGAATGCATGAGGTAGGTATTAATAGTTCCATCTGACAGGCAGCTTTAGACTGTTCCCACAGCCAGGAATTGGTTTTGCTAAGACCAAATCTTCATATTTCTATTGCCTTAGTTTCTGGCAGCTTATTTGTATCCTTCCCATATCTAGCAGGCCAAGAGCTTTTTGTTACTGTCTTTAAACCAGGCACTATTTAGCTTTACCTTTAGTAGCTAGCTGGCTGCTGAGCTGTTAGCAAGCATTTGGCCTATTTGAAAGCATTTGGTGATGACACCTGAGCCATGCTATTTGGCAGCTGAGAAGAATTGTTAAAGGTAGTAAGAGCAGCCAGAGAAACCTAATAAGGCATTGTTCCGGTTTGGAATGGCCACATCTTCTTACTCTCTCATCCTTGGAGAAATGATTCCCATTTCATTTTCAAAAGTGGAGCTAGTGACACTGATTTTGAAAATAAACCTCAGGGAGAGTCTGAGCCCCTGGATTTCTTTCAAAGCTAGTGTTGCTCCTCTTCTCATCTGGATGACACCAAGTGTTTCATAGGAATGTGCAACATGTACTCTTCCATTTGCAATAATTTACTATTACCTGAGATATTTGAAAAGGGCTTTATGATCATTTCAGCCCATTACTTCTCACTAGCCCTGCGGTAATTCAGCACTGAAGTCATCAGGCAGATATTATTAGAGCTATTAATACCAATAATAGTGATAAGTTTAATGCTATTGTCATCTTGTCAAATGGCCTGAACCCCAAGGAGCTGAAAATGACGACCGTCGATCTACAGGTATGAAAAAATGGTTTAAATCACATTCACACTATAGTGTCTTAGGATGCTGGGAAAATGTGCTGCAGGAGATTCAGCTTTGCATGCAAAGCACCACTGTCACATTCCCCAGATGGCTCACTTAAAAGACATCCCACAGTCTAGAAACAACAACAGCAACAACACTACACAGGAATCTCATTATGACAAGGTCATTGTCACATGCAGATACACAACAGATCTATGTTGGATACTACTTAATACAAGTTTTCCCATTACAAGGAAAAGCATTTACAGATAGTCCCATGCAAATACACAAGTGATTCCACTTAGAATATATTTAAAATTTCTAACCGTGGCTTCTATGTCTCAGCAAGACTCATTCTTCTCTTATTAGTTTATCCATTGATTACGTGGTTCAGCCTTTCTGATTCTTTAACTCTTGGACTTGTGCATGCTTTTGGACTTCTCAATATGCTTTCCCTTTCCCTGGATTGCTTCTCCACCAGATTGTTTCATGATTGGGTCCTTCTTATCATGCAAATTCAACTCAAGGGTCCTCTCCTCAGAGGAGCCTTCACTGATCATGGTAGCTAGAGTTGGCCTTCAATGCAGCTGTAGAACTGTTTCATTTCTTTCTCATAGTACTTATTAACATCTGAAATTATTTGTTCATGTTTATGTTTGATGTATCCCTCCACTCTGACCACTAGACTACTAGACTGTAAGCTCCGTAAGAGCAGAGAGTTTATCTGTTTTGCTCACTGTATGAGGAGAGATCCTGGAAAAAATTAGGTGCATGATAATTATAATACTTAATACTGCCTAGACCCATAAGCCAGGCACACATTGCCCTCACTGCCTCATGTGTATTAATATATTTATTCCTCACAACAACCCTGTGAATTAGGTACTGCTACAGGCTGAATATGTGTGTTCCCATCAAATTCATATGTTGGAATCCTAACCCTCAAGGTGATGGCTTTGGGAGGTGGGATCTTTGGGTGGTGATTAGCTCATGAGGGTAGAACCCTCTTGTTTGGGATTTGTGCCTTATGAAAGAGACCCCAGAGAGCTAGACTGTCCCTTCTGCCATGTGTGATTACAGTGAGAAGATAGCTGTCTATGATTAAGCATGACCTCACCATACCTGGAATATGCTGGTGACTTGATCTTGAACTTCTCAGAATCCAAAACTGTGAGCAATAAACTTTTGTTCTTCATAAGCCAACCAGTCTATGGTATTATGTTATAGTAGCTAGAATGGACTAAAACAGGTACTATTATTGTTCCCACTTTGCAGATGAGAAAACTGAGGAACAGAGAGGCTAGGCATTTGCCTAAAGTTATACAACAGGTAACAGAACTTCTGGGTCTAGAAGACAATAGCACAATGAATGTGGGCTGAAGAAATCAATGAAATAATTAACACATAGGAACATACACATTTATACAATATGTTCATACATTTATAGGAACACATACACAGCCATGTATTTACCAAAGTGCACTTCATTTCTAGAAGTTTAAACAAACGTATGCTGATGCATCTACATGGTACATACATTTTCAGGTCATCTGACTGGAATTACTCATATTAACTGAGAGTGTGGGAGGAACCAAAGAAAGAAAACTCTCAAGATATCAATATTAACCCTATGGTCATGAAGTTCTAATATAGTTGACAAGATACCTAAGTGCTCCAAAGATGTCATAAGGTGGAGTCATTTATAATGCACAAACTAATCATATCCTGAAATAAATTTAAAGTTACAGAAAACAGTTAATCTATTTAAAAATAAATTTCTAAGAACAGCAAGGTTTATAAAAATATACATTTTATAGAATTAAATAATCTAAAATTTTAAATGACCTTAAAAAGCATCTCATTCAACATCCCAAATAGTTGCACGATTTGTTGTTATACTCTTCAGAGCATTTTCATTTGTATACACACACACAGACAAGTGTATACGTATGTACGTTTTCTCATTTGACTCCCTATATCACATAGAAAGACATATAAAATGATCCTCATTTTACCAATAAACAAATTGAGACTCATAAAATTTTGAGTAATTTGGCCAAGATCCACACCGCTCACAAGTATGGTTGGAGGAGAAGACTTGGAAGAGAAAATGATTAAAATTTTTTGCATGACGGCTATGTGTAAGCACTATGCTAGATGCTTTACATATGCTATTTTATTTAATTCTCACAGCAACAGTTAAAGGAGATCTTATTGGCTGTCCCCATTCACAGGATACAAATCCAATTTTAGAGAAAGAACAAATTGCCAAGGGTAACACAGCTAATTAACAGGAAGTGAGTGAGGAGGCAAACCCATTTCTGACTACAACACAATGACTAGTTGAAATAATGATTCAATATTCTTATGTGCATTTTGTTATTACTAATGAAAAATTCACAAGGGTAAGTCTTAGTGATAGAGGTGTAAAATATTATAGTTGGGAAGAGGACTATGTTAAAAGTGATTTTGGTCAGTGAAAACTATGTAAAGTCAATGTTTTAAAAAATTACTTGCAAATCTTAATTCTAACCATTTAGCAGGAAATAGTCTCTTGTCATCCAGTCAATTCCTATTTTTAAAGCCTATCAGCAAAAGAAAAGATAAAGACAAAAATTAAAGCACTCATTGGTAGGAATAGATTTTTGGAAAAATTTCTTCATATGTAAATAATTTTCAAGATAGTGGAATAATTTTTGCTATTTTATCTTAATGTTTGATGAGAAAAATTTTGCTATTTTAAAAGTTGGACTCATGCAGTTCTCACTTTTTAATACAAAAGCAAAAAGCATCATGGATAATTTGCATTTGAATCTCTGATGTAGAGTTTCAGTTATTAGGTTGCTAGGCATAGCACAGCGTGAAATCTTTTATTTTAGAGTTGAGCCATATCAACTATTTACATATAATCATATAATTTCCCCATATCTTCTTTCCAGCATTAATTCACTATCTATTACAGTGACTGAGCTTAAAATATTTTTCTCCATTTGATTAAGATACTTAAGATAATACAACAATGCTTTTATTAGTCATAAGTTGTTTTCTTCTTGGAAATCTAAAATGGATTTTTTTTTTTTTTTTTGTGGTACGCGCGCCTCTCACTGTTGTGGCCTCTCCCGTTGCGGAGCACAGGCTCCGGACGCGCAGGCCCAGCGACCATGGCTCACGAGCCCAGCCGCTCCGCGGCATGTGGGATCTTCCTGGACTGGGGCACGAACCCGTGTCCCCTGCATCGGCAGGCGGACTCCCAACCACTGCGCCACCAGGGAAGCCCTAAAATGGATTTTATATATCTATATGGATATATAACTGTATATATATGGATATACACATATTGATAGCAGCTCTTTTGCCCTTTTTTTGTTTGCCCATTTCTGTTCCCCTGTAACCTTGAAAGAACCTAATTAAAGGAATGAGATCACTAGGCAGTTTAACCTAACTCGTGACTTATGCTCTCCTGAATGAGCACCTCAACTTGCCTAACCTGTTGATTCTTTTCCTAGATTAAAATAAGTAAGAATGAAGGATTAAGTAGTTAAGGAATGACTAGCTCTCTACTCCCAACTGTCCCCTTAGCAATTCTGCAGGCAGATCACGTGGGCAAGATAACATCTGAAGAAAGAACTGGTCTGCACGCAATGGAGAATGATGCAGAACCCAACCTCCTACCTTGATGATTCACTGAGATTCTTCCCCCTTTTTTCTTTTAAAAACTGTCATGGCTGAGCAGAATCCTTGAAGCTGGTCTCAGGACATGAGTCCACCTTCTCCCCAGATTGCTAGCTTTTTGGATTAAAGCATCTTTCCTTTCTATTGACACTTGCTTCTTGATTATTGGCTTTTGAGGGGCAAGCAGCCAAACCTGAGTTTGGTAACAATATGGATATTTATATATACATATGGATATATACATATAGATATATGTCCTGATCTTGGCTACTAGGACATTTCTTTTCTTTTCACAAGATATTAAAATCAACTGGAGATCTATCTAATATCTATCTATCTACCGATCTATCTAACTTTGTCCTTCCTATCATAGCGGTTTAGCATTCCATAAGGAATATACCAATTAAAATGAAATTATTCTACTAAGGAAGGAAAAAATGATGTAATTTCTTTGAGCAATATTTTGTTTTCATTTGAATATATGTACAATTCAACTAACTCTAAGCTGTCATTACTTCAGAAAAACGAGTGGTGAAAACATGATAATTGTATAAATAATATCTTTGTTCTGCTTTAAATAAAATAGTATTATAAATAATCACCATTATATTCCTTGAAGGTAGAGGCAAAGATAAAGCCATTATCTTTTAAATTTTATAAACACACACACATCTGTATTGTTAAATAACTTGTATGAAAAGTCTTACATGCTGAAATGTGGATTAGTACTTAGACTTTTGAGAAAATCCAACAACTTCTTCCTCCTTAATTCACAGAACTTAAAAAAATTATTTTACGTGTCATATGTATGATACTTTGGACACATATGGGCTGTTCCATGGTTTTAATGTTTACATATCTCATATTCTGTCAATTTTTTTGGAGTAAATGGTTGGAATCTTTTCTTGTGATGAAACTATCTCTATTACCAAAGATCAAAAAGACAGACTATATGGAAAATAAAATAGAAAATGTACATGAGATAAAAGCAAATTTTTTATAACAAGAAATGCTGAATGCTGGAACAGGTTACTTTGGTGATAAAGTTGGAATTATTTTCTCTGAAAATGATTAGAAATAGGACATGTGTGAATCTCTCTGTGGGTCATCTATGTCATTCTATTTCAAGGAAGGGCAGTGATTTTTATTTTTTAATGGAAATACTTTAAACTTTTTGCTTATAGAAATAAAATGTACTTATAAAATTATAATAGAAAAGAAACTGAAAAGGAAGTAAAGCAAACTTGGAATTCTATATTAGAGTACTACTTTGAATATTTTAGTGCATTTCATCCATGTGCCAAAATACAAGTATATTCATTAATTCATTCATTACTCCATATGTAAACAAAAAAAACCATGAAGAATGTTGCTCATTATCCTATTATACAGAGGATTAAGTCATGATCCACTGTAATTGCACACCAGCACTGCACCCTGAGGGAAATTCAGGATGGAGAAAAACAGTATGAAACCAGTATGCTAGTTGCATGTAGCATATTTGTAATCTGACACCTGAGATTTTAACCTCTCATATTGAATGCTGCTGTGAGGAATAAATTTTCTAGAGGCATAAGGCCTCTAGATAGTTAAGATACAAATCTAAGGAAGAATTTCAGTGACCCCAGATTCTTGCATCTTCCCATATATGGAAAAACATTAAAATCATTAACTTGAGATATCTGTTTTTTTTTTCTGTGATTAGCAGTAATCTTTTACCAAGATGTATGCTTGACTACATGTATTTCCAAGCACCCCCCCCCAAAAAAATCGTATATATACTGGCTCCTCTCCAACCTCTTCAGAGCTACTGACAGGCTGTTTCCTGGGCTATAGTCCTTAGAAAGATCCCTGAATAAAACATAACCCACAACGTTTACATGGTGTGTTTTTGCTTAAGTTGTGATATGTGTACATTTATTCCTTCAGCAAATGCTTATAATGCAATTCTGGGTATCAGTCCATATTCTAGTCATTGAGGATAGTGGAAAAAAAAACAACAACAACAAAAACAGAAAAGACCATGGACTGGTAGGATATATATTCTAGAGTGAGGAGACAGAAAAAAAAATCGGCAAAAGCAAATTTGTAGTTCGATTGATGATGATAGAAGCCTTGAAGAAAAAGCAGGGCTAGTCAAGTAATGAGTCTTGCTAATTTACACGGGGTGATCAGGGAAGGCCTCTTTATTCAGATGACTGAGGAAGAGGCCTGAAGAGACTGATGCTCCCACTACAAATGACTTAATAATTTAGAGAAAGTAAAACAACAACATAAACCTATGTGACAGCCTCATGTATTAGGAATCAAAGGAGGCAGGATCATGTCAGGGTTAGACGGAAAAGATCTCCTCAAATATTGACTTGAATTTCTACTATTCTTTTCTACTAGACTCTAAGCTTCTCCAAACCTGTCTATTTCTCTGATACCAACACAATATCCTTCCTATCATAGTGTGTTGCACGTAGCATATTTGTAATCTGACACCTGAGATTCTAACCTCTCATATTGAATGCTGCTGTGAGGAATAAATTTTCTATGTAACAATGGTCTAATACATCTGATATTTAAGCACACTTTCCAAATCTCTCACAGTTTATATATGTTACTATGTTTTGGTTTATACAAATGAAAGTTGAGTTTTCCTAGTTAATCTTAGAGAGTATACATAATGACAGTCTTTAACTTCTTCAGGAGACTTTTATCTATTAGCTGAGAATGAAGCAACTTTAACTTTTGGGTTATTACCAGAAACACCAGCTTTCCCAAGACACAAGACTTGCCGTATTGCATTTCTCCTTCACCATGATTATACAAAAGGGGCTAGGGACAGGACGATGGCTTTAGATATGCACAGTTCAAATGGCTAAGATAATACATCGAGTAGTCCACCTATTAAATACATGAGGTTGTCCACATCTATTATTAAACATTCTTTAATGTCAATAGTTTTTATTGAATTATTCCACATATAAAATTTAAAAGGAAAAAAAAAACTTAATTTCTAATGCTTCATAATAGCAATGGAAGGATATATAAAACAAAGAATGTTGCCCACCATCCAGTTCTATAAACCACTACAGTGCTTACCTACAATACACCCTGAAAGGAATTCAAGGCAAAGATCGAGATGAGGCACTCTGTATTCTGAGAATACCGGCAAAACAGGCTCTTAGATAGTTAGAAATACTTCAGGAGAAATTTTTTTTATGAACCTGGATCCTTGTATCTCATACTTAGAAAAGCACTAAAACCATTAACTAAGATTATCTGTTCCTCGTGATTAGCAGCAACCTTCTATTAAGATGTGTGCTTGATTGCACATATCCCTTTGCCAAAATCATATATAATACTGACCTTCCCGCCATCTCTTCAGAACAGTTTGTCAGAGCTATCTGAGAGGCTGTCTCTCTGGCTATAGTCATCAGTAAGACACTGAATAAACTTAACTCACAGCTCTTATATATATATATATATATATTTTTGCATTGACAGATACTAGCCCCCAATACTTTTAAATGCAGAATTCAGAGCAGATAAACATCTCCCTTTCCAGAAATAAAAGCAACACTGAGATATCAAGATCTTGTTTGTATCTCAGAAGTTTATCTAGATTAGTTACCAGCTTTTCAGGGTAGAGATATTCATGTAATATTTGGGGGTGGTGATTCTGTCATTTGCCTTAGAAGCCTTACCTTTAGTTACATACTTATGAATGCTTCTTATTGGTGGGAATGTAAATTGGTGCAACCCCTATGGAAAACAGTATGGGCCTTCCTCAAAAAATTAAAAACAGAACTACCATATGATGCAGCAATTCCATTCCTGGGTACTTATCTGAAGAACACACCACTAATTCAAAAAGATATATGCTCTCCTATGTTCATTGTTTCATTACTTATAACAGCCAAGTGCCCATCAAAAGATGGATAAATATATATATATATATATATATATATATATATATATATATATATACACACACACACACACAATGGAATATTACTAAGCCATAAAAAGGAATGAAATCTTGCCTTTTGTGACAACATGGATGGACCTAGAGGGTATTACGCTAAGTGAAGTAAGTCAGACAGAGACAAACACTGTATGATTTCACTTATATGTGGAATCTAAAACACAAAACAAATGAATAAACATAACAAAACAGAAATATGGTTATAGATATAGAGAACAAGCAGGTGGTTGCCAGAGGGAAGGAGGGTGGCAGAAGGAAAGAAACAGGTGAGGGAGATTAAGAGGTACAAACTTCCAGTTGTTAAATAAATGAGTCACTGGTATGAAATGTATAGTGTGGGCAATATAGTCAATAACTATGTAATATATCTGTATGGTGACATATCATAAGTAGACTTTATCACAGTGATCCTTTTGAAATGTATGGAAATAACAAATCACTATATTGTGTAATAGGAAATATAGTGTTGTAGGTCAATTATACATCAAAAACAAACTCACAGAAAAAGAGATCAGATTTGTAGTTACCAGAGGCAGGTGGTGTGGGGAGGGGAACTGGATGAAAGTGGTCAAAAGTTACAAACTTACAGTTGTCTGATGGAAGGGTGCTAGGGATGTAGTGTGTGGCATGGTGAGTATGGTTAACACTGCTGTGTGTTACATGTGAAGGATGTTAAGAGAGTGAATCCCAAGAGTTCTCACCACAAGGAAAAAAATGTTTCTATTTACTTAATTTTGTATTTATATGAGATGAGGAATATTCACTAAACTTATTGTGATAATCATCTCATGATGTATGTAAATAAAATCATTATGCAGTACACCTTAAACTTAGTGCTGCATGTTGATTATAATCTCAACAGAACTGGAAGAAAAAAAAAATAAAGCCCTTTCTTTGGTCTGATCTATAACTCTTCTTATAGTTCAAGTCCAGAATATCATACTCTAATGTAATGAGGGACTCATATTATGTGAGGTGACAGAGTGTTTCTGCTCCAATTCATACGGCTGAAGGGAATTACAGATGACATTTTCTCCCACCCTCCATTCATCAAGCAAATGAAGTAATTGAGACCAAGAAAGATTAAGTGACTTGACCTGGGGTGGTACAAGTTTTCCATGCGAGTCAGAGACAGAATGTAGATATGTGTTCCTTATTTCAAAGTGCCTATCTAAGTTACACTGAAGTGTAGCCAATCTGAAATCATGGGCAGAAAATTTACTATGGATAACATTTCAAAGGGAGATTCCATGTAAAAGGGGAAAACAAATGTAACATGTAAATCCTGCAGCAGTCAGTTCAAATTTGTCCTTTAAGGTCAGGCAATGGCACTACTCCATTTCTTATTATCTGGGGGTCTGGATATGACTGAAAAATCAATATGGAACCTCATCATCTTCCAAAGTTATTGAGCATCCTCTGTAAATGTGGTGTTGAAGTAAATGCTCTGCACAGCAGCCTCTTTCACAGTCTGGCCCCAGGGTCAGGGCTGCAATTTCTGCTTGAGATGTTTGCCTCAGACTGGCTTGGTGGCTGTGTCCCAACCAAGTAACATCTTGTTTCCCAGCTAAAATTCTCATCAAAATTCCTTTTAAATTTAGTGATTCCTTATCACCAAACACTATGTTCCCAAATCTTCTAATGCACATACTTTTTTCCAATACTGCTGGCTGTTTATTTTGCATATGTCCTTGCTCAAAAGATTCTCTTAGTCAAGAGAGTTTCTATGATTTCACATGGTATATACTCTGACATATTTGTGCCTGGATGAGACTTCTGCTGCTTATGAAAGTGTTTCTAATCATTATTCATGGAAAAGGTTTAATTGTGCATCACCCAACTAGGATGTACTCGGGCAGTTGAACCCAATTATAACATAAGCAGAAGAAAACATAAGAGCAAATAGATGCTGCAAAAATTACATAATGTCTCCACTAATCAAATGTAAATTAATTTTATATTAGCTCATGCTTTGGATTATCCATGCTCCATTGGCTCCTGCTGTTAACTTTTACTATCCATAGATGTGAGATTAATGCGGATTGTTTTTGTTAACATTTGATGAATGTCAAAACATAGATTCTCACTTTCTACCAGCGACCTGTCTCTGATTTTCAGCCTATGCACTCTCATCTCTGTGTGAGTTTTTCAGATCTGATCTCTGTGGGAGTCAGATATATTCACCAGGGTTTTGCAAAATAATGAAATGGAACACTGTAATGAAAGTGCACATCCCTGGTGTCAGGTTTCTTTATGAATTCCAAAATCATTCAGTTCAGTGACTGAGGTTTAGAGGTGCCTTGGATGTGATTAAATGGGGATCAGTACACTCACAGACACTTACTCCTTTTTAAATGCTCACTTTCTAAAATGCCCCTCTCTTTAGAAATGTGAATTAACATTGTAAAGGCACACTTAAGGCCTTGGAAATGTCCTTTCATAATCTGGTATGCTACCTACATACGAGGTAGCATATGAGATTATTAAAGGACATTTAATAATCTCCTTTTTCTTTTCTTTCTTTCTACAGCTCTGTTTACCTCAAGGCTGTGGGACAACTGAAGGAGGCCAAAAGAGTTACGTGGTTAAAGAACATTGTTTGGCTTCTGTCAAGAACATATAGCTAGGTTCTTGACCAAAAAGTTATGCTGCTTGCGAAGCTGTAAACCAGATTTTGAATAATCCGATTAAATTAGCTATAGGTCCTCAGTCATGTAAATATATGTTCTAAGCATCTCCATGTTATGAATCTGTATTTGTATCAGACCCTATCTGATGGTGGATAATGGGCATGCCACATTTTGGCTGACTGAGATTTGTAATAATTTTATATTTTGGAGAAATACACCATCTTGAGAGTCTTGGCAAAGCCAGAGATGACTTGGTCCCTTCACTGGAAAAACCTGAGCGTATTACAGAGTCCAGTTGGGCAGACGCACCTACTTGAGGATTGGACTCTCCAGCTTTTGAATTGAAGAAGCAGAGGCAGTAGAGAACCCATTTTGGTGGCTAGCGGCTGCCTTGGTAGCAGTCATGTCACATTTCTAGGGTCGTTCTAGCTGGGCACCTAGTGCAAGCTATCCCCATTTAAATGGTTCCATGGTATGATGTTGGTGTTGGCCCTGACCATTACCAGTATTCCTTGTTCATGCACAGGTTTTGAAGCTGATTGACTGGACAATTTGTGAATTAGCCACTATCCTTCAAATACATTCACTGTCTGCTTAAATCATCCAAATTTGGTTTCTACTGCTTGCAATTTACAGCCCTGAGTACTGTTGTTATGCTGTGCCATACATATTAGTGGATAACTATGCATTTTACATTTTGTTGATAATTTAGCTCCCTACAGGGAGTTTATCAATTGCTACATTGACAGGAATCTTTAGTGAATTAAAAAAAAAAAATCACCATTTTCTTTTTTATGACATTCTATTATTATATTTTCATCTTGATTCCACTGCAGAGATCCCAGTCTTTAGATTTAGTGGTGCACCATGGGCTGAACTTGCATCAGGGAGGATATAGTTTTAAAGATTTATAATTTGGTTCTAGCTTGTTCATGTGTTTGTTTACTGAGCTAAATAGTCAAATGAAGAATCAAATTCATTACCATAGTATTGCCACTACCAAGATTAAACCACCTCAAATCTTGATTTATAATAAAAAATATCCCCCTGGAGAGACTTTATGTATAATCCAAAGAGAAACAGCAGACCTGAGGTAAAGATTTAGCCTTCAGGGTTATATAACTTTATACTACGTTTAATGTGGGGTTTAAAGCTCATGCTGTCGGACAAGAGGTTTTAGACTTCTGAGCAGAAACGTGCTGTACTTCTGAAATGAAGAGCAGTGAGAATATAATTCCCTCTACCGTCACATTAGCAGCAAGACTTGCTCTTCAAATGTTTCCTGCTGGTTCCCACAGAGCACAGGAAGCAATGTTCTGATGATTAAGCAGCAATATCATTATAAAAGCCAAATGAATAATCATTGTGTTAATGAACTTTATCTCAAAAAAGATTAGTTTTTTAATGTTAAGCCTCTTCCAATATGAAAGGGAAAATGTATTTCAATTCAATTTCATCAACCAGAGATGTTCATAATCTATACAATTTTATATCCTGTCTGCACATGTCTCTGTAGGTCTGCACACACAGTGACTTCACTGGATGCTGCTGCTGATTCTATTAGATCTCTCTCTGTCTCTAACACACACACACACACACACACACACGTCTCCAGGAATAGAGCCACAGACTCTTTCATGAATAAGATAGATTGTATTTGTTAGTAACAAGCAACATGTGGTTTACAAATTAGTAATGACAATTAAATCCCTGAGAATCAAATTTTCCCACTTAAAAGAAATTTGGAGAGCTTCTTTAGAAAACAATGAGATACTTACTAATTTTCTTTTGAAAAGTGATTTACGAGCTTTAGGTCAGGAGTTGTGTTCTGAGGACCAATATCTTTTAAGACACAGAACACTTTTTTCCAAATAAATGAAAAAAACATTTGCTAGACAGCAACAGAATAAATTTTTTGTCCTTTGACAATGAACCCAAAATAGCAGCATTCTCTGCTTTCTGTATCTTATACATTCTGCAGGAAATTACATGGACATAAAATGAGTCCCAATTATTGTTATTATCACCTCATTTACCTTTCTCTTTAGGGGTGCCACTGAACTGGATGCTAATATGAAAGAATGCTAGATAGGGTTCCTTCTGGGTAGGTGCTCATAACTCAAAATGGACACTTCCAATCTGGACAAAATCATCCAAAAAGAAATACGGAATTTTTAAACACCCCAAGGGAGCTGTCTAGTCAAAAATTCTGCTGATTTTTACCTTAACAATTCTCAACTGCGGTGTCATGGACCAGTGACAGAAAAACCATGCATATTTTTTTATCTACACTGTAGCCCAGTGTTTTGCAAAGCTTGGTATGTACCATCATTTTAGATGACACATGAGGAAATACTTAATAAAATATGTAATTTAAACTACCTGTTAGAAAAAAATGTATTGATATCAAATTACAATGTGATTTCTTGCATGATTTTACCATCGTAAAGACTAGATAAAAAAGTGAATCAGGAGGAGGGGGAAGATGTCAGAAGAGTAAGATGCGGAGATCACCTTCCTCCCCACAGATACATCAGAAATACATCTACATGTGGAACAACTCCTACAGAACACCTACTGAACACTGGCAGAAGACCTCAGACCTCCCAAAAGGCAAGAAACTCCCCACGTCGCTGGGTAGGGCAAAAGGAAAAAACAATAAACAGAGACAAGAGAATAGGGACGGGACCTGCACCAGTGGGAGGGAGCCGTGAGGGAGGAAAGGTTTCCACACACTAGGAAGCCCCTTCGCGGGCGGAGACTGTGGGTGGTGGACGGGGAGAGCTCGGAGCCGCAGAGGAGAGCACAGTAACAGGGGTGCGGAGGGCAAAGCGGAGAGATTCCCGCACAGAGGAGCGGTGCCGACCAGCACTCACCAGCCAGAGGCTTGTCTGCTCACCCGCCGGGGCGGGCAGGGCTGGGAGCTGAGGCTCGGGCTTCGGTCGGAGCACAGGAAAAGGACTGGCGGCGAGAAAACAGCCTGAAGGGGTTAGTGCACCACGTCTAGCCGGGAGGGAGTCCGGGAAAAAGTCTGGACCTGCCGAAGAGGCAAGAGACTTTTTCTTCCCTCTTTGTTTCTTGGTGTGCGAGGAGAGGGGATTAAGAGCGCTGCTTAAAGGAGCTCCAGAGATGGGCGTGAGCCGCGGCTAATAGCGCGGACCACAGAGACGGGCATGAGACGCTAAGGCTGCTGCTGCCGCCACCAAGAAGCCTGTGTGCGAGCACAGGTCACTATCCACACCCCCCTTCCGGGGAGCCTGTGCAGCCCGCCACTGCCAGGGTCCCGGGATACAGGGACAACTTCCCCGGGAGAACACACGGCGCGCCTCAGGCTGGTGCAACGTCACGCTGGCCTCTGCCGCTGCAGGCTCCCCCTGCATCCGTACCCCTCCCTCACCCCAGCCTGAGTGAGCCGGAGCCCCGGAATCAGCGGCTCCTTTAACACTGTCCTGTCTGAGCGAAGAACAGACGCCCTCCAGCAACCTACATGCAGAGGCGGGGCCAAATCCAAAGATGAACCTCGGGAGCTGTGCGAACAAAGAAGAGAAAGGGAAATCTCTCCCAGCAGCCTCAGGAGCAGTGGATTAAATCTCCACAATCAACCTGATGTATCCTGCATCTGTGGAATACCTGAATAGACAATGAATCATCCCAAATTGAGGAGGTGGACTTTGAGAGCAAGATTTATTATTTTTTCCGCTTTTCCTCTTTTTGTGAGTGTGTATGTGTATGCTTCTGTGTGAGATTTTGTCTGTATAGCTTTGCTTTCACCATTTGTCCTAGTGTTCTATCTGTCCATTTTTTGTTTTGTTTTTTACTTAAAAATTTTTTTTCTTAATAATTATTTTTTTATTTTAATAACTTTATTTTATTTTACCTTACTTTATTTTATTTTCTTTTATCCTCTTTCTTTCCTTCTTTCTACTTTTTCTCCCTTTTATTCTGAGCCGTATGGATGAAAGGCTCTTGGTGCTGCAGCCAGGAGTCAGTGCTGTGCCTCTGAGGTGGGGGAGCCAACTTCCAGACACTGGTCCACAAGAGACCTCCCAGCTCCACATAATATCAAATGGCGAAAATCTCCCAGAGATCTCCATCTCAACACCAACACCCAGCTTCACTCAACGACCAGCAAGCTACAGTGCTGGACACCCTATGCCAAACAACTAGCAAGACAGGAACACAACCCCACCCATTAGCAGAGAGGCTGCCTAAAATCATAATAAGTCCACAGACACCCCAAAACACACCACCAGACGTGGACCTGCCCACCAGAAAGACAAGATCCAGCCTCATCCACCAGAACACAGGCACTAGTCCCCTCCACCAGGAAGCCTACACAACCCACTGAACCAACTTTAGCCACTGGGGACAGACACCAAAAACAACGGGAACTACGAACCTGCAGCCTGCAAAAAGGAGACCCCAAACACAGTAAGATAAGCAAAATGAGAAGACAGAAAAACACACAGCAGACGAAGGAGCAAGATAAAAACCCACCAGACCTAACAAATGAAGAGGAAAAAAAGAAAAAAAAAGAGGAAATAGGCAGTCTACCTGAAAAAGAATTCAGAATAATGATAGTAAAGATGATCCAAAATCTTAGAATAGACAAAATGCAAGAAACATTTAACAAGGACCTAGAAGAACTAAAGATGAAACAAGCAATGATGAACAACACAATAAATGAAATGAAAAATACTCTAGAAGGGATCAATAGCAGAATAACTGAGGCAGAAGAACGGATAAGTGACCTGGAAGATAAAATAGTGGAAATAACTACTGCAGATCAGAATAAGGAAAAAAGAATGAAAAAAACTGAGGACAGTCTCAGAGACCTCTGGGACAACATTAAATGCACCAACATTCGAATTATAGGGGTTCCAGAAGAAGAAGAGAAAAAGAAAGGGACTGAGAAAATATTTGAAGAGATTATAATTGAAAACTTCCCTAATATGGGAAAGGAAATAGTTAATCAAGTCCAGGAAGCACAGAGAGTCCCATACAGGATAAATCCAAGGAGAAACATGCCAAGACACATATTAATCAAACTGTCAAAAATTAAATACAAAGAACTATTAAATACAAAGAATACAAAGAAATATTAAAAGGAGCAAGGGAAAAACAACAAGTAACACAAAAGGGAATCCCCATAAGGTTAACAGCTGATCTTTCAGCAGAAACTCTGCCAGCCAGAAGGGACTGGCAGGACATATTTAAAGTGATGAAGGAGAAAAACCTACAACCAAGATTACTCTATCCAGCAAGGATCTCATTCAGATTTGATGGAGAAATTAAAAACTTTACAGACAAGCAAAAGCTGAAAGAGTTCAGCACCACCAAACCAGCTTTAGAACAAATGCTAAAGGATCTTCTCTAGGCAAGAAACACAAGAGAAGGGAAAGACCTACAATAACAAACCCAAAACAATTAAGAAAATGGGAATAGGAACATACATATGGATAATTACCTTAAATGTAAATGGATTAAATGCTCCCACCAAAAGACACAGACTGGCTGAATGGATACAAAAACAAGACCCATATATATGCTGTCTACAAGAGACCCACTTCAGACCTAGAGAAACATACAGACTGAAAATGAGGGGATGGAAAAAGATATTCCATGCAAATGTAAACCAAAAGAAAGGTGGGGTAGCAATTCTCATATCAGACAAAATAGACTTTAAAATAAAGACTATTAGAAGAGACAAAGAAGGACACTACATAATGATCAAGGGATTGATCCAAGAAGAAGATATAACAATTGTAAATATTTATGCACCTAACATAGGAGCACCTCAATACATAAGGCAAATACTAACAGCCATAAAAGGGGAAATTGACAGTAACACATTCATAGTAGGGGGACTTTAACACCCCACTTTCACCCATGGACAGACCATCCAAAATGAAAATAAATAAGGAAACCCAAACTTTAAATGATACATTAAACAAGATGGACTTAATTGATATTTATAGGACATTCCATCCAAAAACAACAGAATACACATTTTTCTCAAGTGCTCATGGAACATTCTCCAGGTTAGAACATATCTTGGGTCACAAATCAAGCCTTGGTAAATTTAAGAAAATTGAAATCGTATCAAGTATCTTTTCCGACCACAATGCTATGAGACTAGATATCAATTACAGGAAAAGTTCTGTAAAAAATACAAACACATGGAGGCTAAACAGTACTTAATAACAAAGTGATCACTGAAGAAATCAAAGAGGAAATAAAAAAATTCCTAGAAACAAATGACAATGGAGACACGATGACCCAAAACCTATGGCATGCAGCAAAAGCAGTTCTAAGAGGGAAGTTTATAGCAATATAATCCTACCTTACGAAACAGGAAACATCTCGAATAAACAACCTAACCTTGCTCCTAAAGCAATTAGAGAAAGAAAACAAAAAAAACCCCAAAGTTAGCAGAAGGAAAGAAATCATAAAGATCAGATCAGAAATAAATGAAAAAGAAATGAAGGAAACGATAGCAAAGATCAATAAAACTAAAAGCTGGTTCTTTGAGAAGATAAACAAAATTGATAAACCATTAGCCAGACTCATCAAGAAAAAAAGGAAGAAGACTCAAATCAATAGAATTAGAAAGGAAAAAGGAGAAGTAACAACTGACATGGCAGAAATACAAAGGATCATGAGAGATTACTACAAGCAACTCTATGCCAATAAAATGGACAACCTGGAAGAAATGGACAAATTCTTAGAGAAGCACAATCTGCCAAGACTGAATCAGGAAGAAATAGAAAATATGAACAGACCAATCACAAGCACTGAAATTGAAACTGTGATTAAAAATCTTCCAACAAACAAAAGCCCAGGACCAGATGGCTTCACAGGTGACTTCTATCAAACATTTAGAGAAGAGCTAACACCTATCCTTCTCAAACTCTTTCAAAATATAGCAGAGGGAGGAACACTCCCAAACTCATTCTACAAGGCCATCATCATCCTGATACCAAAACCAGACAAGGATGTCACAAAGAAAGAAAACTACAGGCCAATATCACTGATGAACATAGATGCAAAAATCCTCAACAAAATACTAGAAAACAGAATCCAACAGCACATTAAAAGGATCATACACCATGATCAATTGGGGTTTATTCCTGGAATGCAAGGATTCTTCAATATACACAAATCAATCAATGTGATACACCATATTAACAAATTGAAGGAGAAAAAACATATGGTCATCTCAATAGATGCAGAGAAAGCTTTTGACAAAATTCAACACCCATTTATGATAAAAACCCTCCAGAAAGTAGGCATATAGGGAACTTTCCTCAACATAATAAAGGCCATATATGACAAACCCTCGGCCAACATCGTCTTCAATGGTGAAAAACTGAAAGCATTTCCACTAAGATCAGGAACAAGACAAGGTTGCCCACTCTCACCACTCTTATTCAACATAGTTTTGGAAGTTTTAGCCACAGCAATCAGAGAAGAAAAGGAAATAAAAGGAATCCAAATCGGAAAAGAAGAAGTAAAGCTGTCACTGTTTGCCGATGACATGGTACTATACATAGAGAATCCTAAAGATGCTACCAGAAAACTGCTAGATCTAATTAATGAATTTGGTAAAGTAGCAGGATACAAAATTAATGCACAGAAATCTCTGGCATTCCTGCACACTGATGATGAAAAATCTGAAAGTGAAATCAAGAAAACACTCCCATTTACCACTGCAACAAAAGGATTAAACTATCTAGGAATAAACCTACCTAAGGAGACAAAAGACCTGTATGCAGAAAATTATAAGACAGTGATGAAAGAAATTAAAGACAATACAAATAGATGGAGAGATATACCATGTTCTTGGATTGGAAGAATCAACATTGTGAAAATGACTATACTACCCAAAGCAATCTACAGGTTCAATGCAATCCCTATCAAACTACCACTGGCCTAAATGTAAGGCCAGAAACTATCAAACTCTTAGAGGAAAACATAGGCAGAACACTCTATGACATAAATCACAGCAAAATCCTTTTTGACCCACCTCCTAGAGAAATGGAAATAAAAACAAAAATAAACAAATGGGACCTAATGAAACTGCAAAGCTTTTGCACAGCAAAGGAAACCACAAACAAGACCAAAAGACAACCCTCAGAATGGGAGAAAATATTTGCAAATGAAGCAACTGACAAAGGATTAATCTCCAAAATTTACAAGTAGCTCATGCAGCTCAATAACAAAAAAACAAACAACACAATCCAAAACTGGGCAGATCTAAATAGACATTTATCCAAAGAAGATATACAGACTGCAACAAACACATGAAAGAATGCTCAACATCATTAATCATTAGGGAAATGCAAATCAAAACTACAATGAGATATCATCTCACACCAGTCAGAATGGCCATCATCAAAAAGTCTAGAAATAATAAATGCTGGAGAGGGTGTGGAGAAAAGGGAACACTCTTGCACTGCTGGGTGGAATATGACCCAGCAATCCCACTACTGGGCATACACCCTGAGAATACCATAATTCAAAAGGAGTCATGTACCAAAATGTTCATTGCAGCTCTATTTACAATAGCCAGGAGATGGAAACAACCTAAGTGTCCATCGACAGATGAATGCATAAAGAAGATGTGACACATATATACAATGGAATATTACTTAGCCATAAAAAGAAACGAAATTGAGCTATTTGTAATGAGGTGGATGGACCTAGAGTCTGTCATACAGAGTGAGGTAAGTCAGAAAGAGAAAGACAAATACCATATGCTAACACATATATATGGAATTTAAGAAAAAAAAAGTCATGAAGAAACTAGGGGTAAGACAGGAATAAAGACACAGACCTACTAGAGAATGGACTTGAGGATATGGGGAGGGCTAAGGGTAAGCTGTGACAAAATGAGAGAGTGGTGTGGACATATATACACTACCAAACGTAAAATAGATAGCTAGTGGGAAGCAGCCGCATAGCACAGGGAGATCAGCTCGGTGCTGTGTGACCACCTAGAGGGGTGGGATAGGGAGGGTGGGAGGGGGGGAGGGAGACGCAAGAGGGAAGAGATATGGGAACATATGTATATGTATACCTGATTCACTTTGTTATAAAGCAGAAACTAACACACCACTGTAAAGCAACTATACTCCAATAAAGATGTTAAAAAAAAAATAGAAGTAGAGTGAGATTATGCAGTTGAATATTCAATGGATTAAAATCTAATAAAAAAAAAGTGAATCAATTTTAAACTCACTTAGAAAGGTTACTGAGTAAATCATAGTACAGATGCTAATGCTGACAGGACAAAATCATGATGTTTATATGTGACTGAATGACATCAGAGAAGCACTATTTTAACCTTAGTGAATTACTATTTCTGATAGGACTCAATCAAAACAGTGGATAACCATTATCCAAGTTTGAGTTCTCCCCAAGTCAAACCTCAAGACAAGAATTTGGATCCTGGCAGTTTATTTGGAGGTAATTCCAGACAGTACAGTGAGGTAGTGGGGAAGAGAGACATGAAGGTGGGGAAAACCATTCAGTGTGCATTAATATTGTGGGCAATTTCAGTCCTGTCCCACTGGGGACATTCTGATAGACAGTGTAGAACACACTAAAGAATTGTCCCACTGAAAGGCATGGATGCTGGGGTGTTTGCCCACAACTTTCCATCTATCTCTGGCTGGTGGTCACTTCTGGGGACATCAGGCCTCTGGCTTTTTTGTCCTGCCCTGAGGGGGCCAGGTGATTTTTGGAAGAGATATGGGAAATGTTACATGGTGTAGGGACCTCGCCTATACCTCCAGTAGAGTCAAAAGTCATGGGAGATGCCCTGACCGCATCTGCTTCAACCATTACTCTAAATGCTATAGAACTGATTTAAAATGGTTTTTAAGCGATCAGTAACACATGCCTTAATTTCCAGAGTAATTTTAAAATTGTACTGTAATTCTGGAAAAATTATTCACACCAGTATAGTATAAATGAGGTAAATTTATTAACCAAGCTATCTCCTCTACAACTAGATTGGATCAACAAGAATCTAATTCTATTCATTTTGCATTTTGTATTATAAATGGTGTTTGAGGAATTGGAAGGTGATGAGTTAATACTCATATATTCAATATGCCCATGAATATTTCCACATCATAGGCTAAAATTTAATTCTGAAAATCAGGGATGAGAGGCAAAATAGATACTTGCAAGGAAAAATAGAAGAAAGATCAACAAATGGTTCATAACTGTTAGTATCCAAAGGGGTTTTTAGGTCATCCCTTCTTCATTTACCCTCTTATCACCAAACACTAATCCTTCTTGCTCAAGTCCATTAGTATTTATTTTCCTCGGCTGAATCCCAATTCATTTTATGCCAGCCATCTCTGAGGCGCTCAAGTACCTAATTTTTGGCTCTGCACTTGCTAGAGTCTGCACCATTACCCCATTGTTCTCATATGGAAGGTTAATCTATCTCTATTTTCACCCTTTGGGCCTGCTGACAAGAAATACATGTTGTGCCCTGAACCCTTAGTTTTTCAGAAATCTAAATATTAATTGGGATGTAAGTGCCTATCTCAGAGGCTCAGGTGAGAAAGTTAAAGTACTGTTTGGAGTTTTTAAATTGATCTGACTTCAGTTGGGATGGGAGTTTGCAGCTGAAGTAAGGGAGGTCCATGGAAAATTGCCCTGTCACTTTAAAATATGTCCTATTTTGCACCACTGTGTCTCCAGCACCAGCCTCTCACAGAGAGCAACAACTGGAGAGATAGGATATGTTTAAAAACAGTAACTTGACTCCTTAGCCACGCTTTGGCGGAGCTCTTCACTATTGATCAGAAATGGACTTGTAGTCTTTCTTCTCAGATTGCAAATTTATTTTTACTCCTGCACAGTTCTGTAGCAAACTCCAATTCAGAATTGGGGTTGTACTCAGCCCTCTCCTCTGAGACACTGTTGCTGATACTCACTCTGGGAACACGTTTTGCTTCACATTCCATAGTACTATCCTTTGTGCAAAAGGCAAAATTGGAGTTAGTTAATTAAAAAGCACTAGAAAGCTGTTGCATGCACATAGGTCCAAAAGAAATCACAGCCATTCTTAACTGAAAGTACATGGTGGTTCAAATAGGCATCGCTTATTTGGTGAAAACTAGAAACTACATGTGAGAAAAAATGCTAACCTTGGTCAATTATTTCTATGGCCTTTTATCTTTAATCTTCACATCTTCCATAAGGACTGACACTAGTTATGAATTTAATCAGCAATAATAGATGTTCAGTGAGTGTACTGAGTGAGGGAAAGGGTTTTAGGAATTGGAGATAGGGAGATCAATTAAGAATAGTAGGAGGGGGTTCAGACCAGCCCTGCTCACTGTGACTCCTGGAAACACAGAGGGAGCTGGGTGAGCCTCGCTGCCCCTGCGCGCGGTCAGGAACATGCTCTGCCCTGGCTGGAGGCTCCCTGGCCAGCCGGGGCCTGCAGAGTGCTTGAGAGGAGCATCACACAGACGTGCTCCATTGAGCTCTCCACCCACAGGTCTCCTGGACTAGGCCCCCCATCCAGCAGTGTTTACTCAGTTCTTGGGGTCCCCTGGCCCATCCAGGATTCCCATCCACTCTTCTGCGCTGCTGGCGACATGCTTTGACCCATCATTTGGTTCTCTGGCCTCAGTTTTAGGACTGGAACTCCACAAATGGCGCTGACGTGCATAGAAGGATTTGGCTTTAAAAAATCTCAGACGTTATCATTCTACCTGGCGTACCTTGTTCTCTCTTTTCATTTTACAAAAAAAAAAAGTACTATAATTTAAAAGTACTAATAAAAATTGATTTCTGTAAAGGAACTTCCTTGTGGTACCTCCAACAAGATAATTGAAGCCACAAGGTCCCGGTCTTTTTAAAAGCAAATTAATTAAAATATTTTGAAGATGGTGAAAGGGACTGATTTTAATAAGACAGGTTAGGTCAGAAACTTTAAAATCACAGTGCCTTTCACCTTGAAACCTGGACCCGGCACGGTGACCTTCACCGCTTTGGTTCACTAGAATATAAACAGAGTTCCTTAATGCAAAGGAAAGTCTTTAAGGGGCTGCAGCAATGCAGCCACGTTCATGTAGCAATTCAAATATAAAAGTTCCATCCCGTAATGCCTGACTTTCCTAAAAACAATGACAGCCTCCGTGAGCAGACACGACTTTCTGTCATGTTCCAGCCGCCCTGCGAGTCTGACCCAGATCACTGGGAATGCCACAGGGCGTGTGGAAGGTAAACAGACCCACATGTGCTTATAAGGAGCCCATCATGGTTGTTCTCCTGGTAACTGGAAAAGGGAAAAACTTTAAACGCCCACCCAGCCCACACGAACGAGTTCACAGGGCTTCCAGCAAAAAGGCTGCTCCGAAGCGTGACGCCAGGACGCAGGGCAGCCCGGGGGTGCCTGTTCACCCGGCATCGTTCCCGGGTTTTCCTCGCTGACGCCTTTTTCCGCGGGTATCGTGATGACTGTTCCTGCTCCTCGTCCTCAGGCGTAGACACGCGGAGATTAGTCAGCACACCTAGACCTGAGCTTCTGCGTTCAAATAAATACACGCAAAGGCCACTGCCAAACACTGTTTGCAGCCCTCCTCTCTCATAACGGGGTTAGTGATTTAACTGACTTGAAGTGAAGTAGCACACCTTATTTTGTGTCTTTTGTTGGATTGATAAAGCCAATCACCGCCCCCACTCCCCCTTTTTCCCTCAAGCTGTGGAGGAAGAGTTGCCCTCACTCTTCTAGAAACGTTTCCCTTGCCCATGTCTCCCCGTGTATTTGGTTCTGTTCTTGTTCACGTCCCTCATTCTAAGGCCCGGGCTGAGGGCCTGTCTCAGCCTCTTGCTGGGTGGCAGCTCTGCCACGTCCCCACTTGCTCCTGCACCCACCGAGGGCCGGTGGCTGCTGCTTGACACAGCAGAGCCGCTTGCACCCTCAGGGAACAAAGGAGGACCAGAGGAGCCTCCATGACCTGCGTGTGGTGACTGTGAGCAAGGAAAACTCTCTGCCCTCTGGACGCACGTGTCAGGGAGACACAGGGGTGCCCGGCCCGGGTTGTCCTTCTTGCCACATGGGGCCCGGAAGACAGATCTAGATTTCCACGGTCGACCTGGAAACAAACTGTGCCTTCCAAAGCGTGGCTTTTCTAACTCAAGGTTGGTTACGTGCTCCTAACTTAGTAAGTTCATTCTCCTTTGGAGGAACTTTCTTACATGTAGTGATTTGTAGTCAACAGTGGCGGGTTGCCTCCTGGATACCTTTTTGGCATGCATACCAATTTAGTAAAAATCTTATACTTTGCCTACGTAGGCCTTTTCTGCAGAATTTTTAAAGTTACCAGTGTTGTTAAGCATCTTCAGCTCTGATGGCTGAAACGTCTTGCATACAAAATGATGAGGGAGTTGTTAAAAGTGCACACAGGAGGGGCTTCTGCTCAGAGTGTGTCAGAGCAGCTCTTGTACTTCATGCCTTCAACTCAACAAATGACCATATTCCTTAAAATAAAATGTGAAGTTGTTTTTTAAACAAACAAACAAAAGAATGGTTACTTCAAGTTGCTACAGTGTCCTCATTTGGGGAGGAAAAAGCAAAGTGGTTTATTCAGTTAGTTACGAGAAGTTGAGAGACTTGAAAGGAGCATAGAGAAGGGATTCACGTTCTCTATGGTGAGCACACATGAAGGGGACTCTTTTGCCTCCTCAGCATGTGGAACTGAATAAGAGTGTTGAGTGAGCTCTCTATTCCATTCCATTGATCTATATATCTGTTTTTGTGCCAGTACCATACTGCTTTGATTAATGTAGCTTTGTAGTATTGCCTGAAGTCAGGGAGCATGATATTTCCAGTTCTGTTCTTCTTTCTCAAGATTACTTTGGCTATTTGGGATCTTTTGTGGTTCCATATAAATTTTAGGATTATTTGTTCTAGGTCTGTGAAAAATGTCATGGGTATTTTGATAGGGGTTGCATTAAATCTGTAGATTATTTTGGATAGTTTGGACATCTTAACAATATTAATTCTTCCAATTCATGGACATGGGATATCCTTCTATTTCTTTGTAGAATCTTCAATTTCCATCACAGGAAAATAATAAAAAAAATAATTTTAGAAAAGAGCTGAATGAGAGGCTGCAGGAGAGTGAAAGGAAAAAAACAAAAGTGCATTCATTCTGGAAAGAATTATATTCCAAACACGAGCCAGGGCTGTGGAGGATATTTTTTCTGAGTCCTTTATCGTTTATTCTATAAACAGTTATTACTCCTTACTATGTGCAGGGAGTGTGCTTTGGTTCAGGAACAACGATCAAGATCTTTTGCAAGAAAGCAAAGGGAGAAATAATTTATAGGTTAAAAGACATGGTAAAGTTGTATTAACTAATCACAACAGATAGGAGATTATTTGTATCCTGACTCAAACACATTTTTAGAAAATTACTAGACAATGGGAAAAATTTGAACACTGACTAGCTATTTGAAGTTATTCATGAAACACTGTCATTTCATTGAGGTTCGACAATACTATTATGTCTAAGTTTTAAAAGTGTCCTTATCTGAACCTACCGTATAGCACAGGAAACTTTACTCAATACTCTGTAATGACCTATATGGGATTAGAATCTAAAAAAAGAGTGGCTATATGTATATGTATAACTGATTCACTTTGCTGTACAGCAGAAACTAACACAACATTGTAAATCAACTATACTCCATAATAATTAATTTAAAAAAGAAATACACCCTGAAATATGCACAAATAGAATAAGAACAAAAAATAAAATGAAATTTAAAAGAAAGATCATGTCCATGGCTAGGCAGCTCTCAAATAATATATTGATTACCATACTAAGGCAGGGTCTAGTCTGAGAGCCTTAAGCAGTTAACGATCGTTTATGTTGGCTTGTCACAAACATTTTATGAGCTCTTAGTATGTGACTGGAGTAAACGTGTAATGTAATCCTTCCCGACACCCCTTCCACAGCCTGCTCCCAGGCTCTCTGTTCTCATCTCCATTTCTTAGAGTTGAGGCCAGAGCATGTCACCTCCCACTTCCAGGCCCTCGCTCCAATTCGTTGGGTTTCAATGCAGTGGCTATTTTGGACAAGTGTCCTTTCACTGGGTACCTGCACCAGTGGAATGAAAGTGGTGTGACCCATAAACGAAAATAATTAAGGCATTTACCAAGTTTCGAAACAAATTCCACTTGAAATTAAAAAGCTATAATTTAAAACCATTTCTCTGTTCCCACAACATGCAAGAGAAACTGCTGTCTCACTCAGGTGCCTAAGAGAGGTAAATGTTTTCCACCAACCAGAGGGATGGATTTTAGAAGATGGAATCATCTTGGAAGGCCATTATGAACAGAATATGAGAATTCCATTTCTCAGCATTTCTCCTTTATGAATATAGGAAAATGGATTCAGAAAATAAACCTAAGCAAGCATTTGTCACTGATAAACCTTCCAATTGTTTGAAAAAAAAGTGACCATTGTCTTGTAGCCTGAACATTTTCTCCCCTGGATGAACTAGAATTCATTTGCTTTATCTATAGAGCATAATTGCCTCTGTACCTTCCTGGCTGGAATTATACTTTAGTTCTGCCTGATTATATTGTCATTCACATCTGCAATGAGAACAGCAGAAAGAATAAGCAAAATATTAAACAGAGTTTGTTCTAAAGAATTGTTTCCTAGCCTCTATGTCAGGAGATGAACAGAAGCATTGCCCATACAATTATGAGCAAACCCTATTTATAGCACAAGTTCTTCCTCAAAGCACCCTTTTTTTTTCTGTTGAAATCATGCCAAATGGCTTAGTGTTGCTTGAGTAAATATCGTGCACTTACCAGTTTGGCTTGAAAGTAGTTTGGGAATTAGCTCTTGATCCATCAATGGGCAGCAAGGAAACTGCAGCTACTGAAAGGTCTGCTAACATTCTCCCCTGTAAGCAGTCCCTAAAGTCAGAGTCATTTTCTACTGCAAGAGTTGATTAATGGGAAAAGAACTCTTGTGCTAAAATAAAATGTCAATAATTTGGGCACAGAACAGTGTAGCTGGGTCAGTTTTAGACGGCTTGCTCTGTGTACATTACAAAATGACTCATTCATTCATTCATTCATTTGCTCACTCATTTATTATTTTATTCAAACTATTCCCTGTGGGTTCTAGGATAAGGATGGGAATACAAAATGATTATGATATACTCCCTAACTTCAAGAAATTAATGATATAGACTGATAGATAATACTGTCAAAGATGTACTGAACATTTACTTAATAATTTGCTGAATGCTATTTAAAGCATTTTTGGGTTTTTTTTTAATCGAGGTAAAATTGGTATATAAGATTATGTTAGTTTCACATGTACAACATAATACTCTGATTTTTGTATGCATTACAGAGTGATTACTACAATAAGTCTAGTTAC
This sequence comes from Monodon monoceros, assembly GCF_005190385.1. NCBI lineage: Eukaryota > Metazoa > Chordata > Mammalia > Artiodactyla > Monodontidae > Monodon > Monodon monoceros. The sequence goes on along the minus strand of NW_021703780.1, from coordinate 88,730,190 downwards.
CATCATCACTATACAATTGGCCCCCTTACTCATTTCACCTGACACCCAATCCCCTTCTGTTCTGGTAACCACCAATCTGTTTTCTGTGTCTATAAGTTTGTTTTGTTTGTTTGTTGTGTTTTTTAGGTTTTACATATAAGTGAAATTGTACGGTATTTGTCTTTTTCTGACTTATTTCACTTAGTGTAATACCTTCAAGGTCTATCTGTGTTGTCACAAATGGCAAGATGCCCTTCTTTTTAAAGGCTCAATAGTATTCCATTATGTATATATCTATATCTATATATATATCACATTTTCTTTATCCATTCATCCACTGATGAACAGTTAGATTGTTTTCATATCTTGGCTATTTTTAAAAATGCTGCAATGGACATAGGGATGCATGTATGTTTTCAAATTAGTATTTTCATAGTTTTTGGATAAATGCCCAGAAGTAGAATACCTGGATCATATGATAGTTCTATTCTTAATTTTTGAGGAACTTCCTTACTATTTTCCATAGTGGCTGCACCAATTGACATTCCCACCAACAGTGTATAAAGGTTCTCTTTTCTCCACTTCCTCTCCAACACTTGATGGATTGTTTTATTTCATCCTCACAACACCTTTATCAGGTATATACTATTCTAATCTTCATTCTCAGATGAAGAAACTGATCCTCAGAGGTGGTATTTACTCCTAAAAACTACAGCATAGTGGGGCAAATGCTGTAAGAATGCAGAAGCAGGAGTGATTGATTCTGACTGAGGTTTAGACTACATACTTCAAAGGATGAGTAGTATTTAGATTTCATTTTGAAAGACAAATTGCAATCTCGTCCATGCTCCCATAGAAATTCTAATACAATTCTGTTACAGTACTTAGTATATTATATTTTATTTAACTGTATACATTTATATATTCCTCATGGAGTTACATCTTTACAGGCACCATTTTGACTGCCCAATGCCTTGAACTGTGTTCAAGACACAGAAAGTTTTCAATACATTTATTCTGAATGCATACATGAGCAAGATTTCATTAGGTGTAGTAAAGTGAGATTTCCAGAAAAGCAGAACAGCATTAGACTTGGCACAGAGATATGAATGTAATTGTGTTATTTGAGTAAAAATGAGTATACCCCCAGTTAAATGTAGGGTGTAAGCATTATAACTGGAGGAGAGGTCAGGAAAAGAGAGAGAGAAAACTGGAAAGGCAAGTTGCCTTTTGAATATGAATTGGTTTTTACTTGAACTTGATTCAAAGTCAGTGGGGGAGGCGATGAACATATGACCTGAGCTATGTTGGTAGATTATCAAGCCCGACATGGATTAGCAAAAGGGTTAGTTGGAGGGTGAGATGAAGTTTTCTACCAAAAAGCTGATGGCTGGAATGGAAGTGACTGAATGGAAGTAGATACAGAAAGTGAATCAACAGCATTAATGACTGACAGAATCAAGGTGATGCTTGAGAGAGAGGAATAGAGTAGAATAGTAACCTTGGACTTTGAAGTGTGTCTGGGAAGAAAGTCTAGCTATTAATGTGATAAGTTTCAGGGTTAGAAGCAGAAAAACTTGGGTTTTAAATTCTCAAAATTCACAATGAATAGATCAACAAAAAAGCATGTGTCCCAAATTCCTCAGGGTTTTGACTATTAAGTGTCTAAGACATTTTCTGAGCTACTTAATCCAAAATTCTAGAGCAGTCTTCTTTACCTAAAAGATAGACTATCTGGCATCAGCTATCCTGAACATTCAAACATAGTCAGTTACATTTTCTCAAGGTCTCTTCTATACGAAAAATTTTTAGAATTCAAGTGAACTCCTGAAGAAGCCCCAAATGTATCCATAGTCTCTAAATGCCCTGAGGTGGAGCACACAAACAATGCTTGTGTCTTTGCTGTAAGACTTGTAGAGCAATTCAACATGTTAGTCTATTGAGCCATCTAGATCCAGAAATTTCTTCACAAACGTTCTAGCAGATTAGGGCTGTATTAGCTAGCAGAAAATAACAGACACCCCACCTCATGCTGACTTGGAAAATAAGGATATTTATGGCTTCCCATAACTGGGAGTCTAGAAGTAGGGCGCATATCAGGATGACCTTGCTCACGTGTTCTTTCTCTGGAGTTCTCTGGAAACCGCTTTCCTCTGTGTGTGGACTCAGTTGTCAGGAAGACAGTGAAATGACTATAGGATTTGAGCACATGACTGTGTTTAGATAAAGCATGAGAAACAGAAGCTACTGGAAAGAAACCATTCCAGAAAATAGAAGAAAAATTACTCCAAACAAACAGCAAATGTTTCCTGTACTCTCACTGGCACAAATTGCACAATATATGTTCATGCTTGAGCCTATCACTGGCAGTAGGGTGGAATTACTCTTAGAATCTATCAGTGCCCAAGAGAAAAAAGAAATACAGGTTGCTGGTAATGAAGCTATTACAAGGGCAGAGTGAGCAACGGGGTCAGGGAAGTGACCCAGAGATCAGTAACTGCAAGAAGCCACTATTGCCTCTATACCTGGAGAATAAAAAGTGGGGAGAGCAGTGTAACTCAGTGCTGCTCCTGATAGACTTGCCTGTCACTGGGTAAGAACAACCCAAGAGACCTCTGCTCCACTCCCTTTGCTAGAACCCATTGTCACCTGCAGATTCTCTTTGCCGGAAGCAGAAAGACAACAGCTTTGCTCTTCTTACTCCTTATTTCCCATCTGGTGGCTCACACTGGCAATACCCATCTGCATGACAGTCTAAGAAAAGTCATTTGCAAGAATGATTCTGGGCTCAGGGTCTACAGACAAATAATCAGCATGCTCTCAGACCAAATAAGCCTGCACATGAAACCGAGGAGGATGGCAAGTGAGGGTACGATTATAGCAGGTATCAGTTGCCCTGAAGCACATGGGCTATGTGGGTAAGAGACAAATACTGAATAAAAGTGGGTTTTGTTAGCATGGAAGAAAGGAGGATGGATATTGTGCAGGTTAGCAATACCGTACGCAATAGCACTGACAATTAAGCCTACGATTCATCTTCAGTGACTAGTACAAGTTTGAGAAAAGACCTTTGAAAATATCACTTGAATTGAAATCACATAAATAGTGTGTGTCTCTTGATGGTCTGAGAAGATTTCTTTGATTGCTTTTGATTTTATCGGCGAAACACCCTACGTGGACCAAGAGAAACATTCCTACGGGGGATATTGTTATCATTACAACACAAAACCTAAGAGGAGTAATTAATGCATTAACTAAGATCGCCTCATTAAGATGGAATGTGTTAGACATGCTCACACATTCTCAGTAAGTCTGACTGCTTTATCGCTTATTTGACGCTAACAGATTTCCTTCTCTGAGTTTTCACTTCACGTTGGCTCAGTGGGAGTCCAAGTATCATCACAACTGAGCTGGGAATAAAGATTTTGTCAGCTCTTTTCCTTGATGATCATATCATTTAGGACGAATTCCAAAGGGCAAGACAATCTAGGCTTCCAGTACAGCTAGAGTCCCATGCTGCAGTCCCACTGGACCTATTTCGAGCTGCTTGGCAAAATATCAAAGATTGCTCCATTAACTTACTTCTATCCTTCCTGCCCTCTAGAAATTTCTAGTCTCTATGTCTTGTCAAACAAGAAAGACTTAAAGGCTTAAAGACTCTTCTTTCTCTTTGGTCATGAATACAACTCAAATGACAAGCCAACCTTTTATGAAATGTGGACTTATCCATATTTCACAACCATTTATGATACCATGTGATCATCCATCTGCTTTTTTGAACTACTCTTGCAATTCCATACTTTCTTTTGGTCAAATAAGTTCTGACCATGCTCTTGTTCTTTTTGGTTTTCTTACAAAATATGCTTTTTGTCCCTATTTTAATGCTCAAACACTCAATAATACTTATCATAATTGTAATTACATTAATTTTTGTCTTTTTTAAAAAAACTACAAAGAAATGTAAGCTAGTCATAACAATTAAAAAAGAATAGAGGAATAGAAAATAAAAATAATCTTTTCTTCCCACCCTCAAATGTCTTCCCATTTTTGGAAATCATGTTAAGTTTGTCCTTCTAGGCTTAAAAAATTTATTAAAATGTTTAAATATGGGATATTTCAAACATACACAAAAAAGTAATGACTGAGTTAATATAAGTTAAGTGTTCTAATCAGTGCCTGGCATATAGTAAGCACTATTAAACTTTTGTTTAAATAAAAATATATCAAGTTATCCAGTGTCCAGGTTTGACATGTGTTAATATTCTTCTATATTTGCATCAGATTTCTCTGTGCTTAAAGAGAAATAAAGCATTATAGATTCACTAAAACTTCAGACCCATGGCTTCTTACCCATCTCTCTCTATGCTGCCCCCAGCCATCGCCTCTGTCAAGGCTCTCCCTCTGGACTGTCTCAGAACAGACCTGTCCATAGGGAACAAGGATTGGCAGAAACCTCAGAATCTGATGCTTGGTATATAGCATCCTCATATGTGTTTTGGTAACTTTTGTACACATATATGTATGTCCATAATCAATATATGCTATTGTTTTGTGTATTTTTTAAGTTTATAAAACTGGCATCTTACTGAACACATTATTTTATAACTTCATTTCCCCCCTTCTCAATATATTTTTCAGATCTCCCCATTTTAATTCATGGAATTCTTGCTCATTGATTTTAATTTATGTATATTTTTCAATAGTATGATTAAATGGTATTTTATTCACTCATCTTTTGTTGACAGACTTTCAGGTTGTGTAAATTGTTATTACAAAGGAGGACAAAATGAAAATATTTGTTCATGTTGCCTCAAGTACTCATGAAAGGCTTGCTCCAGGGTAAAGACCTAAACACACACTTTCTGGGTTGTAGTATCAGTGCATCTTAAAATTCACGAGGTATCATTAAATTATTCTCTAAATTAGCTGTATCAGTTGCCACTCTCACTGTAAAAGCTTAAGAGTTTTCCTCTTTCTTGCATATTCACTAACTACTGTCCTGGTCAGACACTGAAATTTTGCCAATGGTATCTCTTAATAATTTTAGTTTGGCTTCCTTCGACATTTTTGAGGATACTTATCTTTTTTGATATGTTGGTGGGTGATTTGGCTTTACTTTTTCATAAACTATCCTTTGCTTATTTTTCTATTGGGTCATCTGTTTTTTCAATTGTTTTGTTCACTATTTATACTTGATATAAATTATTTCTTGGGTATTTACATTATAAATATTTCCTCTAGTATGTAGTTTATACTTACTCTGTTTATGGTATCTTTAATTTTAAGGTAGTCAAATTTCTCATCTTTTGCCCATTGTAAATATTTTTTACATTCTCTTTGGAAAGTTTTGAAGCTTAGCTTTTCGACATTTAGACCTTTAATCTGTCCAGAATCTATATTTGTGTATTGAGTAACAGAGATACAGTTTTTTTTCTTTTTACACACGAATAGCCAATTGTCCCAGTATCATTTATTCCTTTACAACTTTTAAAAAAAATGTCAGATTTGTGTTATCCTAAATTCCCATATGTTCAGCACATTTTTCTTGGCTCTCCATTAGATTCATCTGGTCTATTTTTCTGTCCTTCTTTTCTATTTTACATCTCTCCACTATAGCCATACTCTTTTAATTATTAGATGTTATTTAAAGAATTATTAGCTAGATTTCTTGATACTAAGCCATTCCTATTAAAAATGTTTTTGTTTTTTGTTTCTAACATGTGTATTTGTTTATAGTGGGACAAACTCTTGGCATAATCACACTTTTTTTTCTATGTTTATCAAATACTATGTGTTGCAAAAAAATTTTTCAGTATATAACCCTAAGAATTTTTAGCCTACTCGTTTTTCGCTATCCAGGTACAATAGCGAACGAGCTTCACATTCATTGCCTGACCCAGAGGGAGGAGAAGGCACAAGAAAAACTTTGAAATTACACATTAGCAATAAGAACCTTCTGTTTTCTCCATACCTCTCACCACCCGCTATAGATTATGTATATTCCAAGGGCTGGAATGAGAGTAAATATGAAGTGAAGACTGTTTAGTGGTGGGTCCCCAGGGAAGGGCCACTGAAGCTCAGTTTCTCTTAGCCCTCTTCTTGGTGGGGGTTGGGGGGAGCAGTGATAATAAGAGTTGAAAGAAACATCAGATAGACTTGGAGTTTGCAAAGGAATCCCCAAGCAGACCCTATGGTGGCATAAATATTCTAAATTTCCTTCATTCCCAGTGTGTCATTAGAATAGTAGAGGAGAAATGATTCTATCTACGTCTCTAGGACAATGGGCCCTGCACCCCTTACGAAGTTTCCCAGGTCTCCAGAAATGAACAGGAACAGTAAATGAGTTCCCATGTGCTTAGGAACAGTATAGAAGTTGTTGAAGGACTTAGAGAACTTAACTAATTTCTCCACAGCCTCTTTGCAGCAATAGAACTGCAGGATTTTTTGGCCTTGGTAGTCAGAGGCACCTTCTGGATAGGTAGAAGTCAATGAACTTGTGGAGCCATCTGGTCCTGGACTTTTGTTTGTTGGTGGAGAGATATACCATGTTCTTGGATTGGAAGAATCAATATTGTGAAAATGAATATACTACCAAAAGCAATCTACGACTCAATGCAATCCCTATCAAACTACCAATGGCATTTTTTACAGAACTAGAACAAAACATCTTAAAATTCGTATTGAGACACAGAAGACCCCAAATAGCCAAAGCAATCTTGAGGGGAAAAAAATTGAGCTGGAGGAATCATATTCTCTGACTTCAGACTATACTACCAAGCTACAGTAATCAAGACAATATGGTACTGGCACAAAAGCAGAAATACAGATCAATGCAACAGGATAGAAAGACCAGAGATAAACCCATGCACCTATGGTCAACTAATCTATGACAAAGGAGGCAAGTCTATACAAGGATATACCACTTCAATAAGTGGTACTGGGAAAACTGGGCAGCTACATGTAAAAGAATGAAATTAGAACACTCCCTAACACCGTACACAAAAATAAGCTCAAAATGGATTAAAGACCTAAATGTACGACTGGACACTATAAAACCCTTAGAGGAAAACATAGGAAGAACACTCTTTGACATAAATCACAGCAAGAACTTTTTTGACCCACTTCCTAGAGTAATGGAAATAAAAACAAAAATAAACAAATGAGACCTAATGAAACTTACAAGCTTTTGCACAGCAAAGGAAACTATAAACAAGACGAAAAGACAACCATCAGAATGGGAGAAAATATTTGCAAATGAATCAACAGAGGATTAATCTCCAAAATATATAAATAGCTCATGCAGATCAATATTAAAAAAAAACAAACAACCTAATCAAAATATGGGCAGAAGACCTAAATAGACATTTCTCCAAGGAAGACATACAGATGGCCAAGTGGCACATGAAAAGCTGCTCAACATCACTAATTATTAGAGAAATGCAAATCGAAACCACAATGAGGTATCACCTCATGCCGGTTAGAATGGGCATCACGAGAAAATCTACAAACAACAAATGCTGGAGAGGGTGTGGAGAAAAGGGAACCCTCTTCCACTGTCGGTGGGAATGTAAATTGATACAGCCACTATGGAGAACAGCATGGAGGTTCCTTAAAAGACTAAAAATAGAATTACCATATGATCTAGCAATCCCACTACTGGGCATATACCTAGAGAAAACCATAATTCAAAAAGACACTTGCACCCCAATGTTCATTGCAGCACTATTTACAATAGCCAGGTCATGGAAGCAACCTAAATGCCCACTGACAGACGAATGGATAAAGAAGATGTGGTACACGGGGCTTCCCTGGTGGCACAGTGGTTGAGAGTCCACCTGCCAATGCAGGGGACATGGGTTCGTGCCCCGGTCCGGGAAGATCCCACATGCTGTGGAGCAGCTGGGCCTGTGAGCCATGGCCACTGAGCCTGCACGTCCGGAGCCTGTGCTCCACAACGGGAGAGGCCACAACAGTGAGAGGCCCGTGTACCGCAAAAAAAAAAAAAAAAAAAAAAAAAAAAAAAAGATGTGGTACATATATACAATGGAATATTACTCAGCCATAAAAAGGAATGAAATTGGGTCATTTGTAGACATGGATGGACCTAGAGACTCTCATACAGAGTGAAGTAAGTCAGAAAGAGAAAAACAAATATCGTATATTAACTCATATATGTGGAATCTAGAAAAATGGTACAGATGAACCAGTTTGCAAGGCAGAAATAGAGATACAGATGTAGAGAACAAACCTATGGACACCAAAGGGGGAAAGCAGGGGTAGTGATGGTGGTGGTGGGATGAATTGAGAGATTGGGATTGACATATATACACTAATACGTATAAAATAGATAACTAATAAGAACCTGCGGTACAAAATAATATATAAAATAAAAAAAACAAAAACAAAACAAGACAAAACAATAAGAACAAAAAGATTTGAGGGAATAAAGGAAAAAAAAAAAAAAGAAGTCAATGAACCTGCAGAGACCTGTATGGGCTTTTGTCCACAAAACAAAGATAAAAACAAAAACAAATTTGGGGCCTTTAAACTACCCTGTGCTCCCTGTAGCACTACAAACAATAGAATTCTACATATCACTGTATTGGGGTTACCTAGAGGTGTCAATGGGAAGTCATGATCACTTTTTTGGTGTCTAATGGTAGTGAGAGGAAGGTGGATTCAGCAATTAACTTTAGAGTGCCATTGACCTTGAATCTCCTGATACTTTCTTTCTCATGAATTTAATTAAATTATTTTATGTAATTATATTCTTAATGACTCACTCCCCAAAAGACTGAAAGCACCTTGAGAGGAAGAATTATGGTTGCCTGTTTACCACTCTATCCCTAAGCCAAGCAGAGTGCCTGGTGCATAATGAATGTTCAGTAAATAATTGTTTAATGAATGAATGCTCAAATCATATACACACACATACACACACATAAGGATCATATCTAATTATAATAGAAAGAGCCTTAGTGTTGGATTTAGGTGTTCTAGGTATAATCCTTATCTATTCACTAATTATGTGTGACCTTGGCAAGTCATAACCTTTTCAGAACTTCAGTTCTTCTTCTGCAAAATGGAATGATTAGATTTAAATCAGTGATTTACGAAATGTCCTTGCTCTGCAGATATTTTCGAGAACAGGATAGGATTAGAGAATGTGTGCAGTGGGCAGGCTTAGTACCTCTAGTTTCTAACTCATTAAGAACAAGATTAATTTATTTTAAATATTAGGCTTAACATTTGAAGAGTGTGTCTGTAGCTTACAAACACACACACACACACCCCACACAATCGGGGAGAATATCTCTAAGTTTTCTTACGTCTTCTTGAGATAGGCTGGTCTATAACCAGAAAAGACAGCAGCGTGTTTCTCTCCATCTTAGCTTTATAGTAAGTTGTTAAAAACCCTGTAAGCATTGTTAAGAATCTGGATTGTTTAGTCAAGAATTGGTAGAAAAAGAGTTATAATAACCTTTATAGTAACAGGAATTGCAATAGTAAGCTGGTCCTGTATTGTTCTGTATCTAGAAACCTCATGTATGTATTCTACTAAACAGAAAAAATAAATAAATATTCTCGTAAGTGTTTGATGTGTGTGTGTGATGTTGACATATCTGCAGTTACCTAACTTTTACCATGTATTTTACTAAGAATTTTTTTTTAAACTGATAAAATACAGCAGCACTATAAAGTAGATACAATTCTCTTTCCTTTTTATACCTCTTCAGTCAAAATGTTTATTGGGCATCTATATATCCTTGTTAACATTCAATGAAATGGGCAATGAATATGAAAGTAAAGACATACAAACTCCATGCTTTCATGGCAGTAATATGAGAATTGAGTGGTGGGGACAGAATAAAAAACAGATAAAGAAATTCATAATATACTTTGAGGGATTTCCCTGGTTGCGCAGTGGATAAGATTCTGTGCTCCCCATGCAGGGGGCCTGAGTTTGACCCCTGGTCAGGGGACTAGATCCCACATGCATGCAGCATTTAAGAGTTCACATGCCACAACTGAGAAGCCCACGTGCTGCAACTAAGGAGCCTGCTTGCCGCAGCTAAGACCCAGTGCAACCAAATAAATAAATAAATATTAGAAAATATACTTTTAGATAGAGATGGTTCATCACTCTTACTAAAGATATTCAGGTATCTCTAAAAAAAAATAAAGAGGGCAATGGAATAGAGCATGGTGAGGGTGGAGTTGGAGGAGAAGAAAAGTTACATTTGAGAGAGTTGTTAGGAAAAATCTGAGTAGAGGACACTTGAGCTGAGATCTGTGTAATGAGAGGGGAATGCTCCTGGAGAAAATGATTGAAATTCCCTTGGAATGAAAGAACTTGGCATTTCTTGAAAACAGAAATAATTAAGAACCTGAGGCACAGATAGTTTGTTTTCTTACAGCTAGTATATGGAAGTGCCAAATGTAACCCAGGTTTGCCTGATTCCAAATCTGTTTCTCTTAAACACTAAGCAATATGGCTTCCCTTTGAAATGGGTTTGGCAGCTCTACAGTTAAAATCCATAGGACACACCAGGAAGCTTCTCAGGATAAAAAGTTGCATGGTTTTGGTGATATCGTGAAAACATTTAAAGACTTGAACTGTTGAACATCTGGGATTATTGCAATAGTATTATCTAGTAGCAGTATTTATTATATATTAAGAAATATCCTGTAAAATCCCTCCTTCTTGCTAACTTCATAGTTGCCAGTGAGATGAGGTACCTTAAGGCAAAGATATGGCCAGGTAATTGGAACTGCAAACTGATAACAATTAGATCTTTTGTACTTGAATAGCAGCAAGCAATAATTTTAATTGACAATGGAATAGGCTGTAACTGATGTCCATGATTCTGAAGGAACAGAGAGTAGAAGACAGAGGAAAAAGCCTTGGACTGTAATTATGAACATAATAAAAATGAGACACAATGGGTAAATTTAGAAAATAGGATTAGAAAATTGGGCGTAAACCATTATAAGTATAATCCTTAACATATACCTAAGATTTTAAACTCCCAGGGATAAGGAACATGCTACTGGTGCTCACTTTGGGACAGCACAAACTTATTCTTGTTTTGGAGAGATTTTAGAAATAATTTTAAACAGGAAAATTTGTACAACACTAGGACTTCTGTCACAGTTTTGATACTTGTTCATACAGTTCTTTTCCATTTTTGAGCTCTAAGGGTTTCATGGGTCCCTGGCTCATTAATTTTTATAATGTGCTTATGCTGTACATATCAAACTTTATTATTACCTAAACATGAGAAATGCCACACAGAATGGTTACAGAATTTACTGTTTATCACAGAACTATTAAGAAATGCAAAGAATGCTTTTAGTCACTAGCTCTCACTGATTATTCTGTGTAAAACTGAGTCACTTATGTACTGTCCTTGGGCTAGAAAGGAAGAAAATAGCATCTAAGGCAGAATAATACAATCTGCATGAAGTAAATGGCTTAATAAAATATCTTCACGCTATCTATCCTCGGCAATTCTCCAATGATATTTCCTCACTTATTCAAAATATATTCTCTTATTTCAAAATGCATTAATATTTGGAAAGTACAAAAATATATGAAGAAACGAGGGGGAAATATCATTACCGATTGTCAACCAATATTTTTTCTGTGATTATTGTTTCCGGGGTTGAGATGTTATTGCCTACACCCTTCTGTTTCCTGCTTTACAGTTCAATGTGACAAAACCAATGTCTTACTATATCATCACAACCTTCATAAGTAAAATTTTGATGACTGCACATCATTTCTCCTAATGCTGGATTCATTTTTCTTGATTATTATGACAAACATTGTATCAAGGAGTATCGTGGTGCATAATTTTTCCATTTCAGATGATTTAGAGTTGACTTCTAAATTGGGCAAATAAATGGTTAATATTTTTAAAATGATATTCACATCCTAGAGTTTAAAATCTCATATGGCTAGAGTGGCACGTATCAAATTTAAAGTGTGCTTGAAGTATTTGGAGATTGTTTTGAAAAGTGAAATTCGGATTCGGTAGGAATCAGATGGGGCCTGAGATTCTGCATTCTAATAATGTTGCAAGTGCTGCTGATGCTGCTGATCCTTGCCCCACACTTTGATTGGAAGATGCTAGTGATTTTTTCCTAAGTGTGTGAGTGGCAGAAATATTTCAAAGTCCATGCATATCCGAGAACACAATGTTTCTGCTATCCAGGAAAGACATCATGATTGGATACGCATTTTTTAGGTTTATGTGTTATTCTCTGAAAATTCTTTAGAAAGTCCATTCTTTTCTGACATTTCCGTTTTGTAGAAGAGAAGCCTGAGGACACTGGATTATGTTTTCATTTGTAGTCAGATAACCTCTTACATTTCCTCCCTGTGTGTTTATAGGGTCATAATTCAAAAATGAATTCAAGCAGCAGGGCCAAGTAAGCTTGTGTAGGACTAATGATCGTGCAGACACTAAGCGTGAACTCCAGATAAAATACAAACAACTATGAGAAGACACTGGGGAGTGAGCAAAAGTGATGATATTCTAGAGGGGAACTGGCACTTGGAAAGAGGAAAGAGCACAAGGTGAATTTCTGGTGGCTACGGTTTTTAGTCTGAGGGTAAGTCATAATCAGTGTCACACAGGCAATTAAAACTCCAAAAGAAAACTCGGTGTTTTTGGCAAGGTGCACTGGGGGGTTAGAGTTTGAGGAACCACTTCCCCTCGAAAGTCAGACAGTAGTCCTTCCTGCAAAGGAGATATTCAGAAAGGGGAGCCCCAAGTCTGTGATTTAACTCTACTGACATCCTAGGCTGACCTCTGAAACGTGCCTGTGTGGACCACACTGCCAGAAACTCAGCTAAGGATGAAGGAACTGACATTTTAGTTGCTTCCCTTAGGGGAATGAGTTTAAGAAAAAAATGCATAGTGCTCAGTTTAGTCATCTACTGAAAGGAATTAACAAGACTGAAAAAAATGCAGAAGTATAACCATGGTATTATTTCAGAAGACAATATCAAATATTGTTGATATCAATCTTACCACAAATTGATCTCTATGTTTTATGTCTCCCTATCATAATTCCAGCAAACCTGGTTTTAAAATTCATATGGAAATGTTGAGGACCTAGAATATCCAGAGCAAACTTGAGAAAAATAAAGTTGGAAGATTATGCTACATAATTTCAAGATTAACATATGGTGATCAAATAATTATTTTACTGGCACAAAGATCAATAAATGTGTTAAATTAATAGGATAGAGAGCTAAGAATTCGATATGTACTTATATGTCTATTTTATTTTTTTAGACAAAGACATGAAAACCATCCAATGGGAGATAAAAGTCAACAAATGGTGTTGGAAAAACTGGATATCCCCAGAGAAAACAATATACCTAGACACCTACCCTACACTTAACACAAATATTAATTTGAGATCTATTATATAATTAAATATAAATAGAAAAACTATAGAGCTTTTAGAGAAAAATATAGGAGAAAATCTTTGTGAGTTGGGTGTAAGCAAAGATTTCTTAGGACACAAGAATCAAAACCATAAAAGAAAAAATGATAAAGTTACATTTCCTCAAAACTAAATATTTCTCCTCATTAAAAAAGACAATCTCACAACTTTGAAATGAAAACATGCATAAAATTTATAAAGTGTAAGTAGATAAATAGTTAAACAACACAGAGTTAGCTTGAATGGGCTCCCACTGGCCTAACTGGGGACAATGTGAACCTTAACAATTAATGAGTAATGGATTATAATCGTTTAAGTAAAAATGATCTGTGAAACTACTGATAAATAAGTAAATAAATAAAGTACATGGGGTAGTAACATGGTTCTAATAGTAGAATGGCAACCAATAAAAGAAGAAGTAATGATAAAATTGAGACCCATTATTCTGCAGCTATCTTAGGGATAATTATTGTAGGCAAGCCATCAGTAGGTGCTAATATCTGTGGGTGAAATTTAAATAAGAGAGGATATTCACACGGTCTCATATATATATGCTGAGGTTACTTATGAATTATGAATGAACAATGGTAAGTTTAAAGTGAAGGAATCTGGCAGACTCTACCTTTAACCAAGAGATCAAAGTAAACATCACTAGTAATGGGACAAACTGATAACATTCACTTCTTCATGTGATTCACTGAAAAGGACACAGCATCACTCACATGGTCTTACATGAGACAAACCCAATTGAGGAACATTCTATAAAACAACCGACCTGTACTCTTCAAATGTCAGTGTCATGAAATTAAAAAAAAAAAAAAAAAAGAAAAGAATGAGAAATTATTCCAGATTAAAGACTAAACAACCATGAGGCCTGAACGTCATGCATCATCCTAGATTAGTTCATAAATGGGTGAAAATCCTATTAAGGACAATTAGTGAAATTGAATAAGGACTTTATTATTAGTATTGTTAATGTCAAATTTTTTGAATGTGATCATTTGTTTCACTTTGGTTATGTAAGAAAATTAATGACCTTGTTTTGAGAGAGAGAGAGAAGCATATAGCAAATGCAGTGAAAGGTACCAATTTCTGAAGGATATATGGGTATTAATTGAATTATTCTTGTGACTTTTAAGGTTTAATTTTTTTTCAAAGTGAAAAATTCAAAAACATAACAAAAATAATCTAAATGTAATTTTTTTCTGCTGTTTACTTAGGAGAGCTTCTCTTCATAAATGGATTGATCTTAATCAGTGATTAGGGCCTTTCCTCAGCACGTGGAGGTTTTTTTAATGATATCATTTTTTAATGTCTCTTTTCCAAATGTTCTCATGCTTCTTTTTCACCATGGGAAAAAGTACTTTTCTTATATTTTTAATGTCATTATCCAGCCCACCACATACTTTGTATACTTCTCTTTCTTTTTTTTTTTTTTTTTTTTTTACGGTACACGGGCCTCTCACTGTTGTGGCCTCTCCCGTTGCAGAGCACAGGCTCCGGATGCACAGGCTCAGCGGCCATGGCTCACGGGCCCAGCCGCTCCGCGGCACGTGGGATCTTCCCGGACCAGGGCACGAACCCATGTCCCCTGCATCAGCAGGCGGACTCTCAACCACTGCGCCACCAGGGAAGCACTCTCTTTCATTTTTAATGAATATATTTTAAAATATTTCTGCCCTTTCTGCCTTCTAGTGGCTCTTTTCAAGATGGTTCTCCAAATCACTGATTTTATTTCCACACTGTTAAAATTCAGGATTCTACTACTGCATAGATCCTTTCCCTAAACCTTTCTGTTATCATTTTATATTTCAGCTCAACCTATTTTCTGAAAATCTTGCTCCTACTTTTTCTTAGAGTTTTTTTTTCTACCTGCATCCAAAAGAAGATGCCAGCTTCATCTAACACTTCTTAGTAAGTCATTATCAGGGGTTTTCCTTTCTGTGAGTTTTCAGATAATTCTTTTCTTGTCATATACTGCAGTATTTTGTTTTCATTCTCACCTATGAAACTGCTGACTCACCCAAAAAGGATGAGAGGGCAAGCTAGTCTGCCATTTGCTAATAGAAGATTTGTCTTAGTGCAATGCTCCTAATCATTCTAATGCTTCTATGTTAGACTGAGTTGAGGTCTGTACCTTTACCTCATGCTGGCTACCTGAGGTATGTTTTATATGGGGAGAACTTTCTAACTCTTCCTGCAGGATGTGCTCACAAGATTCCACTTCCCAGTATTCAAATTGTCTTTACAGTTTTCCCCTCCTTGCACAATTTTTTTTGGTGTTTAGTCACTGAATGCTTGGAGATGCTCCAGATCATTGTCTGTATATTAGAGAGATAACTAAGTCCTATATGCTCTTGGTATAGATTTATTTTTTTAACTAAGAAGGACAGGTAGTAAAGGAAGGCACAAGAGTCTTTTTTCTTTGTTTGCTTGTTTGTTCCCAAATATTTATTTATTTATTTATTTTTATTTATTTATTTTGGCCACACTGGGCAGCTTGTGGGATCTTAGTTCCCCAACCATGGATTGAACCCGGGCCCTTGGTAGTGAAAGCATGGAGTCCTAATCACTGGACTGCCAGGGAGTTCCCCCAAATACTTACTGGGCTCCTGCTCTGTATCAGGTACTGTTCTTACCATTTTACGTTCATTATCAAAAGTCACAAGAGTCTTGTTATTACTCTCAGAACATCATAGAATTGCTGGGTCATAAATGATTATAATTTTACCCCCTGTCCTAGACCTATCAAACTTTTGGAACTAGAATTTGGATCTAAACCAAACTTTTAGGTCCTGGCAATAAACTGACTTCCTCTCTTAGAAATTTTAAAATTGAGTATGAATTATTTCCTGTGGCTTCAAAGTCAGGCAAAAGTGGGTAGAAGATTCATCAGAGTCAGAGAGTCCAATCATCTTAGCTAAGTTTTCCCATTATTTTTATCTGTAAAAAATAAGTTTTATTTAATGGTAGAATAAACTTTTCAGCAAAGAGTCAACTAAGAAAATAAGAGATATAATTTTAATCCCAGAGATAAATGCCTATTTTCCTACCTTGAATTGAGTCCTTTTGTTTCTTAGGTATATTTTCAAAATTCATATTTTGTGTTCTGCAGTAACTACAATATACTGGAGCAAGGGCATGTTCTTTATTTTGAAAATTGCTTTGAAGGTGTATATCTTAAAATAAATCAAGTTAAGATATAACTTTTGTTATTAGTTTGTAGTTGTATAGTTGTACATTGCAGTGAATGTGGCTGGATTTATATCTACTTTTAGGGATTTATTGGTGTTTTTTTTTATGGCTTGATATATAAGCAATCGTTTTAAACGTTCCATTGGCTCTTGAAAAGAAGGAGCAGTACTTACATAGGATTTAGGATTTGAAATACAGTTATACATAAAACATATCCTGTTAATATATTACGCAGGCCTTTCTTTTTGTTTACTTGCTCTATCAAAGACTATGTTAAAAATTTTCAATTAAATTTGTGTCTCTGGCTATTTCTCTATATATTTCTTAGCATATGTTTTAAGTATTTAAATTCTAGGTTAAATGCTTAAAAGTTTACTACTATTTCTACTTTCGGTACACTGGGGCATGTGTTTTTAGCATACAAACGTGAACTATAAAAATTACATATATAATATAGTAATTCTTTTCTTCTTTGGATTATTTCATCCATCAAAGGCTGATAGGTTATATCGAAAAATTCTATGATTGTTTCTATTTCTCCTGTGTCTAAGTACTTATTTTATATATTTAAATAGGTTATCACTTTTTGAAGTCTCATCACAGTTGGACGCTCACCATGGATTGTATGTTTTTAACCTTTATCTGCTTAAAAGCTCACCTTGAACTCCACTTTCATGTTGTTATTGGAATCCTTGCCTTACTTTTATTGCATTTGTATTATATATATTTGCCCTTCTTTTTCCTTTTAGTCTTTCAGGTGTACTTTTTTTCACCCCGCACCTTGTTGAAAGTATATAGTTTATTTATGTATATGTATATATATGTCTACTTACTTATTTTTTAGACTATATTCAAGATTAAGTGCTTTCATTGAAGTATAATTTACATGTAGTGAAACACACTTCTTAAATATATAATTTGGTGATTTTGGTGTGTAATGAATACATCATTCAAGAAAGAGAATATTTTCATTACTGCAGAAACAGCCCCCTCACGTCCTTCTCTAGTAAACTCTGTTCCCAGAAGAACCACTCTTCTCATTTTTATAATCACAGATTAATTTTTCCTGTCATCAACCTTTCTATAAATGTGACCATACCTAACATACTGATATGTACTCTGGCTTATTTTACTCCAAATGGTGTTTTCAAGACTCATCTATTTTGTTGCTTGAATCAGTAATTCCTTTTACTCATTTCTGAGAAGCATTTCATTATACAGATATACCGTAATTTTTATACTATACTATTCTCCTTTTGATGGAGAATACTTAGGTTATTTACAGTGTTATTTAGGTTGTTTCCACTGTCATTTAGGTTATTTCCATTGTCATTTAGGTTACTGCCACCTTTCACTTATTATGAATAAGAAGCTACTATGAAAATTCTTAGATGAGTCTTTTGATATGAGTATACATATTTAAAGCTTATGTATGAAATTGCCACATAAGTTTCCAAAGTGATTATATCATTTTTAACCCCACCTGCAATGGAACAAGTTGCTCTACAACAGCAGTAGTTGAAACAGAGTGTGTACACACTTGGAGTTCCTGAGACCTTTTCAGGAGGTTTGAAAAATTCAAACTATTTTCCTAATAATACTACGATGGTATTTGTCGTTTCTACCATGTTAATATCTGCACTTCTGGAAGAAAAGCAATGGAGGCAAGAGGGGAGGTAAAAATAAATCTGATGTTTATTATAGCATAATTAGAGCAGTAGCACAAAACTGTACAGATAGCCATTGTTTTCTTCACTGCCATACACTTAGAGTTAAGAGAAAGAGATTAGAAAGAAAGAAAGAAAGAAAGAAAGAAAGAAAGAAAGAAAGAAAGA
>NW_021703780.1:88644584-88711710 GCF_005190385.1 Monodon monoceros | reverse complement strand
AAAGAAAGAAAGAAAGAAAGAAAGAAAGAAAGAAAGAAAGAAAGAAAAAGAAAGAAAGAAAAAGAAAGAAAGAAAGAAAGAAAGAAAAAGGAAGGAAGGAAGGAAGGAAGGAAGGAAGACAAAGAAAGAAAGAAAAGATGTCAGTACTACAGAAGAATGTCCTTGGTGAAGCAGTAAAAATCGCTAATTTTACTAAATTTTCACCCTTTAGTACACAGGTTTTTCTTTTTTTAAAATCTTTATTGGAGTATAATTGCTTTGGAGTTGTGTTAGTTTCTGCTGTATAACAAAGTGAATCAGCTAAATGTATAGATATATCCCCATAACCCCTCCCTCTTGCGTCTCCCTCCCACCCTCTCTATCCCACCCCTCTAGGTGGTCACAAACCACCAAGCTGATCTCCCTGTGCTATGCAGCTGCTTCCCACTAGCCATCTATTTTACTTTTGGTAGTGTATAAATGTACATGCCACCCTCTCACTTTGTCCCAGCTTGCTCCTCCCCCTCCCCATGTCCTCAAGTCCACTCTCTATGTCTGCATCTTTATTCCTGTCCTGCTCCTAGGTTCATCAGAGCCATTTTTTTTTTTTTAGATTCCATATATATGAGTACACTTAATTATAATATTCTTTGCGAGAAATAGGAAGTACACATAAATCTCTACTACTGTATTCTGAAGTATAATGGCTATCTTGACAAACAGCACCTTAATTGTGAGGGAAACTGGCTGCCTTTTCCATGGAACACCATTTTTACTTAAAAAATGACTGACAGTCTATGATTATTCAGAGTGGATATTTGTTAAACATTTTTCAAAAATTAACTAATTGTGTCTGTCACTCCAAGGAAAACAACTGACTGTACGTGTTACCAGTGATGAAAGTTGAGCTTTTAAGCAAAAATTAGAATGTAAAAAAAACTTATATGCACTGGCTTCCCAATATTTAAAGATGTAGTTGATAAATTTGGTGGTGATATAAATGAATGTGATACTGCATAATGAAATATGTCAACATTTAGAAGATCTCAATAACTTAGTAAAACAAATATTTTGCAAATAAACAATGTACAATGTTATAAAATCATGCTTGAGTGAAAGATCTATCCAAAGTTTGATAGATCATTTGATTTTAATGTAACAGAATGCGAAAAGCTTACTGATACGTGTTTTAGTTTCTAAAACTTCTGTAAAGAATTACCAAAAACTTGATGGCTTAAAATAGCATAAAGTTATTCTCCCACATTTTTAGAGGCCATAAATCCAATACCAAGGTGTTGGCAAGGCGGAGTTCCATTTCAAGACTGTAGGGGAGAATAACTTTCTGCTATTTTAAGCCATCGAGTTAGTGCCTCACCTAGATAATCCAGGATAGTCTCCTCCTCTCAAAATCCTTAACTCAATCAGATCTTTTGTCGTACAAAGTAATATTCACAGGTTCCAGGGATTAGGACATGGGAATATTTTTAGGGAGGCCGTCGTTCAGCCTGCTACCAGATGGTTTTGTATTCCATTTTGTAACTAACATTTAAGGCACTACCGCATTTTGAGGTTTGGTACATTATAAAAGAATATACACATTAGCTGAAAATTCTTTAAAAAATACTCCTTCCTTTTATAGTTACATTTCTGTTTGACGCTGGATTTTCTTCAGCTACCTCAGCAAATACAACTTGTCACAATAGAATGAACAAATCAACAAATATAAGACTGCAGCGTCCATTAAGCCAAATATTAAAAAAATTTACAAAACCAGAAAACTATGCTATACTTGTCACCAAATATTATTTTTATTTTGGAAAACATAGTAATTTTTCAAGAATATTTGTTGTTTATTTTAACATTTACTGGGTAAATTATCATAATTTTAAATTCAGTAATAAATTATGTGTTTTTAAAATTTTCTGTTTTATTTTCTAATGTGGTAAATATGATATGCAAATCCACATTATGGAAAGCTCTTTGGGGTTTTCAACAATTTTTAAGAGGGTAAAGTAATTCTGAGACTATAAAGTTTGAAAAGCACTGCTCTACGTCCTTTACAAAATTTGTGGTCAATCTTTTAAAATTTTGCGACTGTAGTGGCTAAGGAATAGTATCTCATTGTGGTTTTAGTTTGCCTTACCTTGATGACAGTGACGTTGAGTACCTTACTGGTTAATCCATATGCCTTTTTTGAAAAAAATGCAGCTTCTTCTAATTCCTTGTAATATTTATTTGACCTAATCAACACATAAAATGTGTTGCTTAATTTAAAAAGAATTTGAGATATATATTTATATATAGAGAGAGAGTTTACTCTTGAACAATGCAGGGGTTAGGAGTGCAAACCCCTCCCCCTTTATAGTTGGCCTTCCATATCCTCAGTTCTGCATCTGTAGATTCAACCAAACTCAGATCATGTAGTACTGTAGTACGTATTTATTGAAAAGAATCTGCATGTAAGTGGATCAGTGTAGTTCAAATCCATGTTGTTCAAGGGTCAACTGTATATATGTAATTGATTTTTAATTGATTTATGTTATCATCAGAGAACATATTCTGTATAATTTTCACTCTTTCAAATTTATAGAGACTTATTTTGCGGCCCTGTCTATGGTCTATCTAGATAAATGTTCCATATTCAATTTAAAAGAATGTGTAGAACTACCATATGACCTAGCAATCCCACTACTGGGCACAATACCCTGAGAAAACCATAATTCAAAAAGAGTCATGTACCACGATGTTCATTGCAGCACTATTTACAATAGCCAGGACATTGAAGCAACCTAAGTGTCCATCGACAGATGAATGGATAAAGAAGATGTGGCATATATATCAATGAAATATTACTCAGCCATTAAAAGAAACGAAATTGAGTTATTTGTAGTGAGGTGGATGGACCTAGAGTCTGTCATACAAAGTGAAGTAAGTCAGAAAGAGAAAAATACCATATGGTAACACATATATATGGAATCTAAAAAAACAAAATGGTTCTGAAGAACCTGTGGGCAGGACAGGAATAAAGATGCAGACTTAGAGAATGGACTTGAGGACACTGGGACGAAGTGAGAGAGTGGCATGGACATATATACACTACTAAATGTAAAATAGCTAGCTAGTGGGAAGCAGCCACATAGCACAGGGAGATCAGCTCAGTGCTTTGCGACCACCCAGAGGCGTGGGATAGAGAGGGTGGGAGGGAGATGCAAGAGGGAAGGGATATGGGGATATATGTATATGTATAGCTGATTAACTTTGCTATACAGCAGCAGCTAACACAACATTGTAAAGCATTTATACTCCAATAAAGATGTTTAAAAAAAAGAATGTGTACTGTGAAGATTTGCTTGTTTGGTTGCATCTCTCCTTCCTCCAGTAATTACTCCACACTTTCCTAAAAGAGGTCTGATGATGACCCACCCTTCCTTAAAAATCGTTTATGGCTCTCTAATGCCAAATTCTATGGGGATCTTTACCTACTTTTCCAGATTCATGTCTAATTTTGTTACCTCAGCATTTGGGGCTGTTCCTAGAACATGCCATCTCATTCATTCTTCTGTACCTTTCCAATCCCACTTCCTGTACTTTTGGGTACCCTTTCTTCCTCACACACCTTGTAAAGTCTCACACTCAAGACCTTCAAATGTCATGTCCTGTCTATGACCTACATAAATATTTCTTAGATTATTTTGTTAGGAATGTTATTTACATGTTCTCTAGGCTTTCAAATTTTCTTTTTTGTCCACTTCTTTTATAAAAAAATGAAGAGAAGTATGAAAACTTCCACATTTAATTTTCAATTTGTTTATGTCTCCCCTAGTTCTATCAGTTTAATACATTAAAGAGTTTCTCTTCTGAATTGCACACATGTTTAGAATTGTTATGCCTTCGTGTTGAACTGATGCTTTTTATCATTATGAAAAGGTTCTCTTTATCTCACAATATTCCTTGTCCTGAAGTTTCCTTCATCTGCTATAAGTAAAACCACGCCAGCTTTCTTAATGTTTTCATGGTATATACTTTTTCATATACTTCCAACATTTTTGTGCCTATGTATTTAAACTGCATATCTTGTAAGTACCTTAGAGTTGTTTCCTGATACTTCTATTTAGTCCGACAATCACTGCCTTTGATAAAAATGTTTTGTCCATTTATAATAAATGCAATTATAAAAAACAGTAAGTTTGCCTTTTTGTCCCCTTTGTTCCTCGTTTCTTGCCTTCTGTGGATGAACTGAGTGTTTTTTTACGATTATATTTTAATTCTTCAAATGACTTTTCAACTATTCTTTCTATTTTGGGGGATATGGCTTAATTTATCATAGACCACCATGAATTAAGATTGTACCACTTTCCATATAATTGGATTATTATTCATTTATTTTCCCTTCTTCCTCTGGGCTACTGTTATCATATATATATTAATTTTATGTGTTACGAAATCCCAGAATATATATATTTTTTCAGTATAAGAAAAGAAATAACTAGTCATTTTAATTTGTATAATGTTTCTTTCTGATGCTATTCATTCCCTCCTACAGCTATACATTTCCATCTGGTATCATTAGGTTTTCCGGTTGAAAAATTTTATTTAGCATTTCTTTTTGTACATTTATTTTATGCTGGTGAAAATTCTTCCAGCTTTCATTTATCTTACAGTATATTAATTTCACCTTTTCTTGAAGGTTATTTTTACTGCATACAAAATTTTAGGTTGACAGATATTTTTTTTCTGTCAGCACTTTTTAAAGATGTTATTATACTGTTTTCTGGACTCTATTGTTTCTGATGAAGTCAACCATTATTCTTATCTCTGTTCCAATATGATCAAAAGAAATATGTTTCTTTTATGCTGGCTGACTTTAACATTTTCTCTTTTTTTCTGGCATTTTCACTTTTGATGTGCTTTCATATGTATTTCAACTGCTTGGGGTTTACTGAAGTTATTAAATCTGTAAATTCATATTTTTCAGTGAATTTGGAAAATGTTCCTCCATTGTATCTTCAAATATTTTTTTCTGCCCCATTTTTTCTATCCTTCTGTGATTCGAATTACACATCAGTTAGATTGTTTGATACTGTCCTAAATGTCACTGAAATTTTATTTTCTTTCAGTCTTTATTTTCTGCGTTTAATTTATAATAACTTCTCTTCGGATTCAATGATATTTTCTTCTGATGTGACCAGCTTTTTGTTAGGTCAATCCAAATTTTTTTTCAAATTCTAGAAGATTCATTTAGCTTTTTGATACTGTCATTTCTCTAATGGTGTTTCTCATCATTTTATTAGCTCTGTCCTCTTACAGATTTTTAAACTTATTTATAATACCTACTAAGTTATACATCTGGGACATGTGTTGATCTTCTATTGACTGCTTTCTTGTCCAAATTATTTGCCACATTTTTCTTATGCTTTGTATGTGTAGTAATTTCTTTATCACTGCATATCATGGGCAATATGAATGATATACTGTAGAGCCTCTGAATATTATCTGCCTCTAAAGAACATAGGGTTTTATATTTGCAGGCAGTTAAATTACTGGTAGATCACTTTGATCCTAGAGAGACTTGGTTTTAGGCTTAGTTATAATGGGTAAATTTTGGTTTTAATTTTACTCATAAGGTATGTAGTTCTGAGTCCTGAGCTAACTTGTAAGATATGATTCTACTGAGGTGTTAAGGGAAAGCCCACTGCATTCAAAAAGCTATTCAACAAACTTGTTGGAACTTGATTTGTAAACTCTGTCTTCCTAGATGCAGGCAACTGCTGAAATCTCTGCCTCTTGCATACTGCTTTCTTCTAGGCTTCTTGAATCCTCCCTCTGCATACATATTTTAAAATATTGTTCAAGAACCTGAAGCAGTTACATGCAGAGTTTAGAATTTCCCCTCTTTGGCTTCTTCCTTTCCAGGAGTTTCCTCCAATTCCCAGCTACTCTGATAGCACTAAGCTCTAACTTTTTTCTCTTCAGCCTATTTCTGTTCGAACTGCAATCTCACTCTGTGGTAGAACACTAGGAAATGCTTTTAAGGAAAAAGCTATTCAAACATGGCATTCTTTCTCTCAAGAATTATGTCCTCTACAGTTTCTGGCTGTTTGTTTATTGGTAGCTTTAGGTATTTATTTTAATATTTTGTACAGAATTTATACACAGTGGTCACAGGATTAATGTAACACAACCTTTTCTGCCATTTTCAGAACTGGCATTCCCCTACTGATAAGAAAAATTTTCTTTCAATAAGAATATTCATTTAATTACCAGTGAAAGTAACAAAAATATTTGATCTATTACTTTATCTTACATTTTCTGTTTTATACACTTTTTTGATAATGTTTATATTTTTCAATCTAATTATTTCCCTTTGATAACCTGATAGACACAGAATAAAAAAGGAAAAGATGGACTGTTTGGTAGTCATGGTCCAAGTAGCATAATAATCATTTTAAAGCTGTTCAATTGATCAATAATATATTAAAAGCCAATGTATCTGTGACAGCCCCTTCCTTCCAAAAGTCAGTCAATCAGAAACACATTCACTCTAATACATATGCCACTAAGTGCCATGCAATCAAAAACAGTTTCATCCAAGTAACTATGCTTTTACCGATGATGTCACCCCACGTGCACCTCTGAGATTCCACCAATCTCTGAACTCTATGATTTTTAAAATTCTCATGTATGATTAGTAGTTTGCTCTGCCTGGAGAGACTGTGACTGATTATCAACATTCTTCTATACTGTAATACGCAATAAAATCATCTTCAGAATTTTCTTTTAGCTCCTCAGTGATGGTCATGTCATCCTTTAACAGTATAAAGCCTGTTGTAAATTTTACTAATTATTACTATTATATATCCCTATCAGTGTCAGGATGAATGCCCTCTTCCCTCTCAGTCTTCACTCTACTTTTGTTGAACTACCAGTTTTTTGGTGTGATATTCACAGTTCAGTTTATATATTTATCTGATTATCTTATACTTAAATATGTTTTTCTTTTTTCATTAAGATGAGTTCTAATTTATAGCCATAATTATACAAGTCATTACAGTTAATTTTATATTTAAGTTGCTTCTTTGTGTGTTCTTTATTTTGATTCATTTTTGGATTACTTGAAATTTGCCCCTGGGTAATTTTTATCAGAAGCTCTTCCTAGTTTATTTCCTGCATTTTTATATATCCAAGATTTTTTGTTTTGTCTTGTTCTGCCTTCAGACTATAATAATAATATGTTTGAGTACAGCCTTTGTTGATACAAACTTTCAGCCTTCACCCTGAACACCTAGCCTCTTGTTTTGTAGTATCACTGTTGCAGAGCTGTAGAATCATGATAACCTATACTTTTTGCCGTTGTTGTTAGTAAGCTTACATTTGTTTTCTGCCCTGATGCCTTTACGGTACTTTTACCAGGGCTCGAACCCACGTCCCCTGCATTGGCAGGTGGATTCTTAACCACTGCACCACCAAGGAAGCCCTACAGTGAGTCTTTTTAATCTAAACTACAGTTCTTTCCTCCTCTTTATATGACATTACTTCTACTATATCTTTAAATATTCATTTATTTTCCACTTAATTTATTCCCTAATTATTATTTAGAAAAAAAATCAAAACTATACATCATGGAATACAACATCTTTTATGATCCAGTCACTCACTATCTTTTACATTTATCTTTTAGTGAATCCTTTCAACTCCACACCTGATGCTTTAGACACATAGACCTGCTTTCTGAATCCTTAATCAACATTCATAATCAAGATTTTCATTTTGTATAAAGCATTTCTAGAACTACTAGATAGAATTGTTCAATGTCTCCATTCTACTACCACTGGTACCAACAAATATTTTATCAGAGCAGAGATGAAACTCAATTACTTTTACATGTTCTCCTTTACTAGACTGTAGCTATTTACAAGGTAAGTAACCTATATGATTTGTCCTAGTCTCATGTGCATTTACCATAGTGCTTGGCATAGAGGAAGTGCTGTTTAATAAATGTTTGCAGAATGAATGAATGGACTTACAGTTGGCATTTATTGATATATTGATCAGGGAGTTATAAAACTGGGATTTTATCATGCTTGGAAACCTCCTAATTATTTGATTTTGTAGCTCTGTGCCCTTGTGTTCTCAGTTGTACTTTGGTGGGATTTAGGTATGTAATTAATAAGTTCTCTTCTAGCTCTGAAATGCCATGACTCTCTAATTACATTTCTCCCTGCATCATTATTTCTTCTGGATAATAGTTAGGTCTGTATAGAAATTCAACAAAAACTTAAGTCCATCGGGAAAAAAAAAGACAATAACATAGCTTTTACTATATGCAAGACACACAGTTTGTCTCATTTGATCATTACAACCCAATCATGTAGATAATATTATTATCCTCATTTTACATATACACAACCTGAGACATATAGAGATAAGTACTATGCTCATGTTCACACATCGCCTGTAAGTGATGTAACTAATATTTGGAAGCTAGGTAGACTTACTCTTCTGTGCTCTTAGCTAGCATTCTATGCTGCTTCTCATTGTTTTAGACAGCTAGAATTCCATTTAAATATAAATCTTCTTTTTCAATGAAGGTCATTATTGCTTGCTCATAGTAGGTGTTCACTGTATATATTTGTTGAATGACTGCATAAACTTTCATGATTTACCTGACCAACGTGTTGTTATAGCATGCACACTATAGCTGCAAGCACTGTAAATATAACATAGCACATCTAATTAGATTTCTTGCACTTTCCCATATTTATGTGTAGTGAATGCTAAAATAAAACACAGTTGAGATCTTTATAAAGCACCAAAAGCAGCATTAAAAGAAGAAAAATTTTAAAACTAAAATATTTTTCAAGTTCTTATATTTCAGTTCAACAATGCTACAAATAAGAGCATTATTTACAAAATACAGTGGTAATAATGCCTCCTGCAGATTAGCATAGAGAATGTACATCAGCAATAAAATTGTAAATGTATTAGGCAGGTATAATACCCTGTGTTCAATGTTCTCAGGATATAGTGGCATTCAAATCTGAACAAAAATTCAGATGTTAGTATAGTCTTTATAGCCTTTGTAATTTTAAAAATAGAATTTAAAAAAAATCCCATAATGGTGGGTACAACTCTATTAAAATGTTAATATGTATAGTTTAAGATTAAAAGTACCATAGAGTCACTGTATAAAATATAGAAAACACTGACAAGCAAGAGGATTTAATCTTATAATCCTACAATTAAAAAATAATCATTGGCAACATTTGGTTATGTCTCCTTCCTGTCTTGTGTAGGTAGGGGTGCGTGTGCATGTGTGTGTGTGTGTGTGTGTGTGTGTGTGAGTGAGAGAGAGAGAGAGGGAGGGAGAGAGAGAGAGAGAGAGAATTTGAGCATATTCCAATACGTAGATGAGGATATGTTGGCAATGACACTGATAATCCAAATGCAATGTCTCCTGCTCCCTCATAATCTTCAAAGACATTCCACCTGTTGCAGAGTCCCCATTATTTTTGGAACGACTAGCATTTGCTTTGATTCCTCTGTTGTTTTCAGCTCCCCAGTCTTAAATAGTTTCTGTTCAAAACCACTTTGCTGCTGCCACTACTGATACAGCCCAACGTGAGAATATGTGTGTCTGTGCCAAGAGTTCCTGCCTGATGTTTGCTCCATGCGGATTTAGGAAGACCACTCCTCTCCCCTACTCTGTAGTCTATGTTGTCACCAGGAGCTGACCATGTGGGATCTCCTGGCCTCTGTGAGTCACACAGTCATTCATGGAGACACCTCCTTAAGATACTCTCTCTAACTACCCTGTTTATAGGGACCCAGTACAAAAAAAAAAATGAGGTCAGATGAGCGACTAGGCACTAATAAACCCATTTTTTTTCTTGACTCTTTTCTTTCTGCAATAATGTACTAGGATCCACCATACAAATTCATCAATACTCAGACACTGTTTACATACAAAAATCAGCAATTTTCACATGCTTTGACCTAATGACATTCTCCTTCTTGTCTTTGAGCCTGAACCCCAGAGGCCCTGTGGCTAATTCCTAACATTCCTCCGCCATTCATTCTCTTTGTATTCTTCCTTGTAGTAATTGAGCCCCCTTTAATTTTAATTAGACACAGCTACACAGAGACTAGCTTTGCTTCTATTCCTCCAGCATGGCATCTAGCATACCCACACGCAGCATTAATGTCTTTTGTGCTCTGCTCTGGATCCAGAGTCAGAACATAGGGGCTTGCTCTCTGGGTCTGTCAAATCTAAGGCAGACGGCATAGTGAATCTCACCTAGTTCTCCTGGCCTCAGAGGCGTCCTCTTGAAGGACAGCGAATAGATCAGATGCCTTGCCCATTGCCTTCATGCAATGGCTGGTTTCTAGTATACCTTCCAGCTTTAAAATTACGTGGTTCTAATGAACATACACAGTCCCTGTTTAAACTTTTTCAAAGTTACTCACCCATGTAGGTAATTTTACTTTCTCCCTTTGGATATTTTTCACAAATCTTGATTTAGTGCCTAATGCGATTATAAAACTAGTTTAGCTTGTATGTCATACGTACGCATGTGCCCAAATTTTGTATTCCTCATAGCATCTAACAATAAAACTCATTAAATACTTTTCAAATTTTACTTAATTCATGGTAAGAAGATGGACCTTAGTCTTCTCAATACGTAGTAAAATTTAGTGCATGAAACATGAGCGATAAAATTCAAAAACAGATTGCTTTGAAATTTTAAGCAACTAAGGTGCTATTTAGTTATATACTGCTTAAAGGTTCTAGTTAACACTTTCATGGCCTAAAAGGATTAATGTGGTTTCTAAATAGTAATAATAATAACAATTATAATACCATGTGTTATAATGCATCATTTTTGTAGCACTAAGAAAAGAAAAAGATGCCAATTAAACTATGACTGACTGTAAGATATATCCTGATTTCAGAAATACAAAAAAGGTACAAAAAATGTGTCTTAGAATTGATAAATTACTGAAGTAAGAGATAATAATAACCACAGAAACAGTGCTAATACTACTGTAACTCTTACGTTGTTAGTAAGATAAAGTGTCTTACAAGCATACTCTCATTTATACCATGAGGTAGATGGTTCTATTTTATGAACATAAAATGAAGGATTAGAGAAAAATAGCAATTTTCCCAAGGTTGTAGAATCTGGTAGATCCACCTCTATCAGACTCTATATAGAGTGATTTTTTAAAGTAAGTATACTATAATCGAGGTGTGGTGTATTACTTTCAAAAGCAGGCATTTCTAACTGGAGAAATTAATTATGTTTGGATTACTTGGTTTGCACCCTAAACACTGGTGAATTGGAATGAAATCTCCAGAGTATCCTATTCTACAGGTATTTTTCATACTCATGGCTAATCATTTTTCTCTGTCAGTAAATTGGCTTGTTTTCTTTCATTCTTTTTAACAAGATGCCAGGGGGATATAGTATTGACTGTGGGATGAAGTTCAAGTGTTGTAAGGATTCCCTAAACAAAATGTATTTCTGTAGTTCTTAATCAGGCAATGTGTGAAGGCTTTACATCAGGATCTTCTGCACAGATGATGAATGAAAGTCCCCCAATTTCACATCCTTGGAGACATAAAATATAATTGGTGTACTGTATTAAAAAGCTAACAGTTAGATCTCCTTGTTGCTGATCAAGGACATATTTTTTTTTTTGCTCCAGAGGGAGTAGAAGACAAATTTGTACTGTCAATTTTCAGTTATCTGGGTGCTGAATGTTCTCTCTCTCTGTTTTGCTGGTGTGAGGTCCCTGCAACACATTTGAGGTCTTTAGTACTTGGACAATGAACAACTTGAAAGTGAAAAGATATACTTTCACTTAATCCTTCAGCTTGTTAGCAGCTCTTGAAGAGCTTAGATGGATGAAAATGAGTAAGAACCATGTGATTGTGAGCAGACTACACAGCTACATAAATCCCAAAGGTTAGTCATCAACAAAACCAAGATGGCAGTGTCTGTCATTTACTAGATGTGTGGCCTCAGATCAAATATGAACCCTGCCAATCTTACAAGGTTTGTGTGTGTATTAAAAAATGTATTTGTATTTTATAAACTGGAAAGTGTCTTATAAGTTGTAAAGCACCTATATATTAGCATTTTATTTTCCTACTTGCCATTATCAACTTACTGTTCATTTGATCAGGTTAATTATAGTGTCAATATCACTGAGAATTAGAATTATTTTAAGGCAACACTTCTCAAATGGCTTGTCATAAAGGACCATTAAAACTTTGGCATGGGCTTCCTGGTGGCGCAGTGGTTGCGAGTCCGCCTGCCGATGCGGAGGACGCGGGTTCGTGCCCCGGTCCGGGAGGATTCCACATGCCGCGGAGCGGCTGGGCCCGTAAGCCATGGCCACTGGGCCTGCACGTCCGGAGCCTGTGCTCTGCGACGGGAGAGGCCGCAACGGTGAGAGGCCCGCGTACCGCAAAAACAAACAAACAAACAAAAAACTTTGGCATGGACATAGATACACTACCAACTGTAAAACAGATAGCTAGTGGGAAGCAGCCGCATAGCACAGGGAGATCAGCTCGGTGCTTTGTGACCACCTAGAGGGGTGGGATAGGGGTGATGGGAGGGAGACGCAAGAGGGAGGAGATATGGGAACATATGTATAACTGTTTCACTTTGTTATAAAGCAGAAACTAACACACCACTGTAAAGCAATTATACTCCAATAAAGATGTTAAAAAAAATAAAAGAGACTAAAGAAAAATTAAAAGAAAAAAGGTATACTTTGTTATGTATATTTAAATCACAATAAAAAATATGCCTTAAAAGAAAAAACACACAACTTTTTTCATCCATTGGGAACTGATAATTTTATACATAGCAAAGAAATTAACTATTAAAAAATAATATAAATAAAAAGAAATATTAAAAAATACAAATTTCAATTAGCTGTCATTAAATTCAATGGGCATAAAATTAATGTGCTGAGTTGCTATAAAAGTTTCTAAACTCTTCCTCCTCATGACTGTATTTATTTCATTGTGAATTGGTTATTAACTTTTCAGAGACCAGTACTGGCCTGATCACACTTTTAGTAGCACTGGACTTAGGGACCACACAATATGGTACTTAAAAGGGTTACAAGACTGCAAAACCTGGACCCCGATTACTCTCAAGGCTGGTCTTCTCACCGTTCTTTGAAGATGTCACCCTCACTCTCAACATCAAGACCACCAAGACTTGAGCATGCTGCTTCCTCTGTCTGGCACGATCCTACCACCATGCTTTGCCTTGATGATACCATCTTTTCCTTTAAATTCCCAATTATACTTCACTTCTTCAGGAAACCCTTTCTTGAACTCTCAGACTCAGTTATGTTACTTTGTTATAGGTTCTCATTACACATCTACTTCTTCTTTACATTTCCTTTACCTATAAATTCTGTTTGTGGTAATTTGTTGCCTATTAACAACCATATACTGAAACCTTCTCAAGGCCAAGGACTGTGTGAATGTCTTTCAATTGCTGAATCCCGGCACTAATAACTGCTTCTCACATAGTAAGAATGTGACAGATATTGCTGACTGATGGACTATTTTTCTGGGCTAAGTAAGTTTAAGAGTTGATTACACAAAAGAATTTCCCTTAATAAATGCTAATACCTGCCCCCTTTCCCATTTTAAATTATTGAACACATAGGTTAGGTGTGCCATTTTAAATATGTCAACAACAAAGCAAATTCTGCCAAACTTCATGTGGGCAGTGAATAAAATATAATAGGCATGGTTATTTTTTTCATATAGTCATGAGAACTATTCATTGAAGTACAACTTCAAGAAATCAATTTGTTAAGGATTTTGTGTCATTTTCATGCAAGCAGTCAAAATTTTCTTGACACAGCAATATATTATGGCACTGACTTTTACTACTACTTGGTATCTATTTTACAACAATGTAGTGTTACTGATAAAAATCAAGACAGCTCAATTTTGTGATAGTACAGCCATTTATGTCTTCTCCAGGGAACCTCAGAAACCTCATTTTGTTTCTCTTAAACATTTATTCCAAAAATATTTATATGCCATAGTTTTATGTTTACTTATTGAATGAACAAATATTTCTATTCATGACTTGAAATTCCCATATAGCACATACACTTACTTTGGCATAGCCAACTTAAGATATTATTTCATCATTTGGTTTGTATCTATGCTAAATTATCATAATTAAATTATGATTTAAGCCTATATGGTCATTTTCCAAATTTTTCACTTTCTATTAACTTTTCTAACAATGAAATTTTCCATCATTCATCCATCTACAAATCTACATTTATAAAAGCATGAAAAAAAAACTTTAAGAAATATGCTAAGCATTTAGTACAGTTCTCCACTTTCTGTAATTTAGTTTAGATAGGATATTTGGTGGGTTATGTATGAGGGAGTGACTGTCTTCGACTTCTTATTTATATGCTTTACAAAGAAGCAGTGAGAATAAAATGTACCGAATAAAATGTATTAAGTAGAAGCAGGCCAATTTTACTACTGTAATAAATAGAAAAAAATCAGATTAAATTTAAAAAAATATATTCTTAAAGGTATTAAGGAACTGAATAAATAAGGAGGACTAAATATATTAAATTTCCTTATTAGTTTACTATAGCTGTGTAACAAATTACTATCTTAAATTTAGTGGTTTAAACCAGCACCATTTTTAGCTCATAGTTCTTTAGTTCAGAAATCTGTGCCCAGCACGACAAGGCTCTTTGGGGGTCTTACAAGACTGAAGTCAACCTGTCACCTGGGGATGTAGTTCTTATCTGAGGCACAGAATACTTGCCCAACCTCACTGGTTGATGGGAGGATTTATTTTATTTTATGGTGGTTGTAGAAATGAGGTCCTAGTTTTGCTGTAGCCCTTGGCTAGGGACCACCTTCAGCCCCACAGGGAACCCCTCTTTATTGGCACTTCACAACATGGATATCTGCCCTCTTCAAGTCAGATAGAGTGCTTATCTATGGTTTCCTCTTCTGCAACAAGCCAGAAACAACTCTGTGATTTTAAAGGGCCCTTGTGATTAGATTAGGTCTACCTGGATCTAATTATGCCATATAACATAATCTAGTACTAATAGTAAATTTCATCATATTCAGGACTATGCAGAGCAATTATCCCAGGGGTAGATAATCTTGGAGGATACCTTAATATTCTGATTACCAAAACATTCAATGAGAGAAGAAATTAATGTATAAATTGAGAATCACCAGCTACTTTTACTTGTGGGCATTTAGTGATTCTGAGTTGGACTAAGGATAAGTCTTAGTCCATAAAGATGGCACCTACCATGCAAAAGAGAAACCAACAAGAGACTGGCTTGATGAATTTGAAACCAGAGGAGCCCCAAACAAGACATTTGTTGAATTCTGGTAGGCTGGGGCTACAAAGAGCAAAGCAGAGTAAAATCTGCTACTGTATCATCGTACTTAGGAGACATGGTTCCTATAGACAGCAGATATTTTCCACAAATGAGTGTTCAACTATCTTGAGGCTACTTGGGCAGAGATAAAGAACTGAGCTCCAATCTGCAAAGGCATCCTTGTCTTTTAGAGTTTAAGGGACAGAGACAAGCCAGATTCTCAATCAAAAGCACTGCCATACCTGAGGAACAGAGACAAACTAGTGGTGGACTAAGACTTACTAATTGCAGCCCAGCTCTGACCCAACTCAATCTTTGACTAGGATATATTGACACATCACCTCTCTTAACTGATTAAGGGAGGAAAGGGTGAATATTAGCTGGTGGAAGGTTAACATCTGAAGCTTCTGTGACTCATTTATACATAGCATATGGCATAAAATTTTTTAAATTTCTAGACATAAAAAGAGTGAGGTAGAGCTTCCCTTGTGGTACAGTGGTTGAGAATCCACCTGCCAATGCAGGGGACACAGGTTCGTGCCCTGGTCCAGGAAGATCCCACATGCCGCAGAGCAACTAAGCCCATGTGCCACAACTACTGAGCCTGCACTCTAGAGCCCACGAGCCACAACTACTGAAGCCCGTGCACCTAAAGCCCGTGCTCTGCAACAAGAGAAGCCACTGCAGTGAGAAGCCCGCATAGTGCAATGAAGAGTAACCCCCACTCATCACAACTAGAGAAAAGCCCATGTGCAGCAACGAAGACCCAACGCAGCCAAAAATAAATAAATAAATAAATTTATTAAAAAAAAAAAAGAGTGAGGTAAATGTGATTCATAATCAAGAAATAACACAAGCCATGGAAATATACTCACAAATGAAACTGTGATTGGAGTTAGGAGCCAAGAGATTGACAATAATTTTGATGAATATGGGAAATAAAATAATAGAAAAGATGTACAAAATAAAAGTATGAGGAATTTAAAAACTGTAATCTATAAAAATAATCAAAATATAATTCTAGAAGTAGAAAAATTAATATCTGAAAGTAAGAGCTCATTAATTGAACTTGAAATAAGAGAAAAATAAATTAGTGACCTTAGACATGTCAGTAGAAATTCTCCTAATTATAGTATATGGAGAAAAATTAGAAGAGAAAGAAACAAAAGAGACCAAAAGAGGACCAAAAAAAAAAAAAAGTGTAATATGTATATTTGGAGTCCAGATGTAAAGGAGAGAGACTAGAGCAGAAGAGATATATACAGGGGTAATATCTAGAATTTTTCAAATCTGGTGACATATACCAACCCAGACCACAGATCCAAGAAACCTACTGAATGAGAAGCCCAATAAATATTAGAAAACTACACATAACAATAAAGTCAATGAAAAGGAAAAGTTAAAAGCTGACAGGAAAAAAAGAAGCACTACCTTCAAAGTTTCAACAGTAAGACTAACAGCTGACTTTTCAAAAGAAATTGTGGAAGGCAGAAGACAATGTAATGGTATACTTATAATGCTAAAAGAAAAAGATGAAAAGAGCCAATGAAACAATTTAAGTAATTAACCAGCAAAATGAACATGGAATAAATAAGAGAGAAATTGAGAAATTCTGTCACTAGCTACCTGTCAATACTAATCTTGGTGGAATTAAATTAGAAATTAATATGAAAAATAACTAGAAAATCCCCAATTTTTGGAAATTAAACAGCTTAATTCTGAATCACCTGTAGATCACAGAATAAATCACAATAGAAACTGAAAAATATTTTAAGGTAAATTACACATAATATGTAACACTAAAATTGAGGGATGCAGAAAATCATTGTTCAGAGGGAAATTTATAGCTCTAAATAACATTATAACATTGATATATGATATTGTACACATGAATAATATTCTATACGTAAATATTTTTATATAATTTCATTATTTTATATTTATTTATATATTACATATAAACACATTATTTCT
Organism: Monodon monoceros; assembly: GCF_005190385.1. NCBI lineage: Eukaryota > Metazoa > Chordata > Mammalia > Artiodactyla > Monodontidae > Monodon > Monodon monoceros. The sequence continues at coordinate 88,694,343 of NW_021703780.1, read as the reverse complement.
CTCTATTTACATATTTTCATCATCCCAACATATATTTTTCATTAGCATTGTGAAATACCACTCTATTATAAAGTCATTACCATATATTTATGTATGATGCTTTTTCAGCCTAATTAGATTATTTGATAGTATTACAGATTTCATAGTTTAATAAACAAAAGTTTTCATCCTTCCTGCTAATTTGCTTAACTTTAAAGTGAAAGCAATCATTCTTATCTTAAGAACAAAAGTTTGGAAGTGATACAAAAGCATTGTACAAGGAGTCAGTAGAAATTAAGAAAATAACCAATTGATATATAGTTCACAATGGAATTTTGCTATTTTTATTTTTAAAAACACACTTGCAAAAACATAAACAACCAAATTTTTCTCTGAATAATATTAAAAATGACAAGATCATATGATTGAGTGTGAGGTTGGTGTCTTGGTAACATCAAGTAAAATATAGACAACTTAACTTCACTGAGTAATATTTTTCCTTAAGGCTACTGCACTCTAGAAAAAGGAAATTTTATAAAAGTCTATAAAGTTCTGCAGAATACTTAGAAGGAAAATGAAATACTATTAACTACAGGCAGAAGGGTAAATGTTAGTTGCAAGATTACATCATTATCAAATATTTAAAATAAGTTGTGAAATTTTGCAGCCTTAAACAATGGCCATTTTCTAGATGACCTCATTAATGTGTTTTGGTACCTGGCACAATGGAATCTGAACACAAATGAAGCACAGAAAATAGTGTTTTGTACTATTAATCTGGTAAGATTTTTATGGTAGGACAAAAAGACAAATGTTTCAGTAGAAAGAACAGTCAGAACACAGTTCTTTGCATAATCACTTGTGTGAACCTGGGCAAGTCATAAACTTTTATTTACATGGACAAACTCTGAAATCATACAGATACAGATGACATACATTTCATATTTCTCCTCATTTGGAATTTTCACACTGAATGTATCTTATTAAAACAAATAATAGACTTGCCATTGAACCTTCAAAACCTAGGAAAACTTTTGCTCTATTGAGCCTAATACTGGTGAAGAACTTTATACTTTACAAATTTTTTGTATATCTTTTCTCACTAGATTATCCTAACCAGCCAGGGATTTAGGAAGGCATAAGATAATTAGCAGTTTATATGTATTTATGAGCAACATGATCCGACCTACATGAGCACCAAACCAAATCTGTGGTCAAGTACAGCACTTTATAATGGAGTTTTGCTATTTCACATAGAATTTAATTTGGTCAAACAATACAAAACAAGGAAAACCTATGTTCATATCATATAGCCTCATCTGTATTCACACTACCTCTTCCAGATCACAAATATCAGCAGGGATAAATATGTAAGAATAGTTTCAGGAGTAATGAGTTATGCCTTGCTGTTTGACACTGTTGGAAACGCTATCAGAAGTACAGGCTCCAGGCAAGGAGGAAGAAAGCTTTTTCATATGGGAAGAATAATGGTAATTGGGCAAGGAGGCTCTTATTACTTCCTACAGACACTGTATTCCAGCGTTTCACTCAAGTGAACAATGAACCTGCTTACATTCTTTATGGCAGCTGAATCTCTTGACCTACTCATTAGCAAGCTAGGGTCAAGAAAGAGTTCTGAAAGCCCAAGATGGGTAGGGGACTGTTAGGCAAGTTCCTTTTTTAGCTATACCATTCATACCATGTGTGGCTGATTTCTTAGTTTTAGTTAATTATTTATTGATTCATTAACCTGTCATTCAAGACCTTGAACCAGCCTTTCGGTCTGATCTACTCTGGAGTTCACCCTCATTGGGCAACTTCTTATTCTGCAACAATTTCCTTCATAAAGCACATGTGTTATATTTTAAAAAAAAACATAAAGGTCCATAGTGACCACTTTCAGAACAGTATCATTGAAGAAGCAACAGGAAAGACCATGACTTAAACAAGGCTGGGATATGGTGAGAAGCCCAAAGAATGCAGTACAGGACAGAGGCAGCTATCAAAGGAAAATAAAGCAGGCCTCTAATTTGGAAGCATCTGCAAGGAAGGCAGTGGACACAGAAGCTAGTTAAGAAAAATGCTGAAGCTGAGCCACCAGAGACAGTCACGGGTCTCAGTAAACCACACTCTAGTTCAGAACCCCTGCAAAAGAATTTTTAAGTCAAGGTGCAGAACCCGGCACTTGCCCTGTTGCATTTCATTTTCAAATATTGAGGCCATTATTGTAATCTGCAAAGACCTTTTCAGATCCTGCTCTACTAATCAGGTGTTTGGTATTCTGCTGTGTTGTATATCATGTGCAGATGTGACAAGCTCTCCCTCTATAGAGAGTTAAGTCACAGATAAAAGTGCTGAAATAAGAGAGGGCCAAAGGAAGAAAATCATTAAAATTGCCACTTAAAACTTAAAATTCCCTTCATGTCTCCCATCTAGGAGTTTTCTTTTGCTATAATCTTGAACTTTAATGATCTCCTACTCTATTGTCATTTGTTAAAATTCTATGTCATTTTTTGTGGCCCAGCAACAGTCAACTCTTTCAAAAGCCTAACAAGATACCACAAGCACAATCCGACGGTTACATCTACTGATTATATAGGGCTACTTGTAGGCCTCTTGCAAAGCTTATCTTCTGCCTTGTTTTAGATACACTCCCCTATTTCCTTACCCAGTTTTACAACTCCATGAGTTCTGGGATTATGTCTTATCTACCATCTTACCCTGCCTCTACTTAGCAGAGGTTTGGGCTTTTTGTGTAGGATGTATTTCCCAAATATCTGCTAATGAGTACCTATTATCTAAGCACTCTGGTCAGGCCTATTAAAATCAAGAAGCAGGATTAAAAGATTAAAGTATGTTCTTTCCTTACAATGAAGGTTTTCTTCCATCTGTTTATGGAACATGGAGAACTTTTTCATCAAAACTAGCTCTTGCATTCATATTTTTCTCCTCAATTGAAATCAAAAGCAAAAAAAATCAGTGCTACCATCAACTCTTTTCCTAATGTTATCCTCCTTGGTCTGATTTAATAGATTTCATGGAATTTAATGGCATATGAGCTGGCTTCTCCTTTTCTCAGCTTAAATCACTAAGCAATTCAAAATATGGACGGTCCATATTTATGAATCCTCTGCCCCAAGTAGAAGAGAATTAGAGGTGACTAAAATAAATCCTTGATATACTTTTGGAGCTGAGTCCTTCATGAAAGGCCTTACCAGCTATGCCACAAAGATTACAGTTGCCAAAATACAATCAAGCAAATAAATAGGACAGAATTCCATCCAATATAAGTGTCACATATTTTATTGCACAATGTGGTTATCTATGATTTATAACCTTCCATTTTTCATGCAGAGAAAGTTGCATATATTCCAAGAGGTTATAAACCTTGATTTTTTTTGATGCATAGTTCAATCTGCATTATTTGCTACAGAAAACAATACTTGTGGGACACATAAATTTTACTTTACCTCCACTGGCATAATATAATAAATGATTCATCAAGTACACTGTAAAGGGGAGAAAAAACACTCTAGCTATATACAGTTGTTTGGACATTAATTTGTTCCCATAATAAGGCTCTGGTTTATAATAAACTGTGTGTAAACCTGGGTTATCCAATATACTTTGACACCATGCTGATTCTATATGCAAGAATTGCCTGCCACATTAACTGTGGTACAACCAAGTGAGCTATCAACCACTGAATAATATCTTCAATAATCTGATGGCTCTGGCTCCACGACTTGCAATTATTCAACTCAATAGGTCTTGATAGTCCAGGACCATTACTTTGGAAACATCAGCTGAGAGAAACTGAGACCCACCTAACTGCTCTGCTATGTCCAAAGGAGGAAGGAATCTAGCTTTGGGCTTGCGGTGACAAAGTTACCCAATGTCAGTACTATTTCATATGTAGATATGATATAGATCTCAAGTTATTGTCAAGATCCTCCATTCTGATTTTTTGATCAGAGATGCCTAGATAGACTACTTATCCTTGTTCATTTGGATAAAAATTATCTTAATAAGAACTATTTATTGAGTGTCTATTACTGTGCCAGTTGTTTAATATTTACTATCTCGTTTTATGAGTTTTAAGAGCCTTATGTGTTGGAACTGGTTCATACTGGCTCTTGAGAACTCATTCCACTCATGTCTTCCCAAGTCCGCATTCACTGATATTGCAGTGATCGCCTGATTGGCCATGGTGAAAGTATGATACCACGAAAATGGACAAATACTACAAATAAGGGCTTTTCAAATTTCTGGTTTAATAGCATACCACTGTGACCTTTGGAAGTAGATATTATTTCTATCTTATCAATGAAGTAATTAAAGCTCAAAGAGGTGAAGTATCTTGCTTATAGTCAGTATAGTCAGTGTGTAAATTTCAGACAGAAGTTTGAATTGTAGTCTGTTACACACCAGAACACAGGCTCTTCCCAATATGGGTAAATTTTTGAGGCTGCTTACATACTCAAGCAGGGTCAGCCATTGTGAATAAATTGACTGTTCTTCAATAAATTCAATCAAATGTTTACTTTCCCTAATGCGTTGGTTATATTGAATTTTTTTAAAAAAGTGCAAATAGCCAGTTATCTCAGTAGAGTTTTTGCATAATAAAACTGTTTTTGTTTGTTTTTTTCAGTTTACTGTGTTTTTTATGGGGATGACTGCTAGGATGAAGTTTTGGTACCTTTTTCTCTTAGTGATATTGACAGTATATTTTAACATTCACATCACAACTAACAAATTTAGCAGGAACCACAAGGGGATGGAATGGCAGGAAGAAGGGAGAGCTGCAAAAGGAATTTTAAAATGTATCATGATATAAGGAACAACGAAACATTTTTTTAAGAAAGCATGGTGAAAGTACATTTAGAAGTTGTAGTGATTTTTCCTTCAACAGATTATCAGTAGCAAAAAGATCCACAGTTTTTCTCTCTACAAGCAGGATAAAATTCCATGCCATTCTTTATAGTAATCCAGAACAGTTTCTAAATTCAAACCATTTTACTTGTTTGATTGCTTGTCTTGTTTCTGTAATTTGTTGTTATGGAAATGACTAAGATGTCAAAACATTGCTCTGTATGGTCCCACAAGGGAAGGAGGGTTCTAGGAGGAAAATTCTGAAGGCGGTTTAGAGGCAAACTAAAAACACATTTGGACTTTGCACTGAAAAATCAAAACACATTTTTTGCTTGTCTGTGCTTTGATTTTCAAACCACTTCTCCCATGTGGACACTTAATACTCTAGTTTGTGAAAGGTCCATGAAGCCCATTTTCAGTTGTTTACCATACACTCATGAACCTGAATGAGTCAATGACACCATTTCTTGCTTGCACACTGGGAATAATTCAACCATTTTGATTGAATTGACTAGCCAAGTATAAATGAAATAAATCAAACCAGTTATTTGGAATAATGGATAGGCTAAATGATTGCTTAAAATACCTGCAGTCTGTCAATATCTTTCTATTATTTTGTGAATAGAGACATGTGTTACAAAAGGTCAACACTTTATCAAGTGTAAAATCTATTATCCTGAAATGTTTATTTTAAAGATCAAATGAATTGCTATAATTTAAATATACACTTAAAATGAAAACGTGAGTTTCAAAACACCATTATAAAAACATGTATTTTTGTAAATACGTACATTTATTCTTTCTCATTTTAGGGCAAAGGGAATGACTGCAATACTACTTTCAACTTGCCGTTGTATGGCTTTTGCAAAAATTGGCCAAGGTAGTGCTTTACAAATAATAAACCTAAACCATTGACCTCACTACCAGGATTCCATGGTGGAGAGAAGAAAGATTAAGAAAGAAAGATTAAGAGATCTGAGATTTTGCAGTTAAGACCTAGGAAGAAAGAACTAGAATATTTATCCTATGGAGGAAAATGTGAGAGAATGCAAATGTATTAATATAACATGGGGAGTATAAAATATTTTACTTTAGATGTTCTGGAGGTTTACTTTGTAGCATTGTATATAGTCCATTTTTATACATGTTTCAGGGCTGATTAAGTAAAACACATTTGCTTGATTTAAAAAAAAAAAAGCAAACGTGTAAGATACCAATTTCTGGGACACAGTCGTCAGTATGCCAGGCATCCTTCATAAAGGTAAATTCTGACATGTCCAAGTCTTTGGAAGCAGATTCCTCTCTTGGAAACCACGTCAGGTAGATGTGCTGCTGCCACTAACCTGGCAAGTAATGATCTGCCAGGGTGGTCTACAAAATGTTAAAACTAAAGACCCCTAGTGTCGAGTTTTCCTTCTCAGACAAGCCACTTACCCTCCGTGTAATCTTCATCTTGAACCCCAATGGTTCATAAACTCCATAGTGAGGGGGACCATATCAGGATTATTTAGCAATGCATACATACCTGGCTACTAGCACAGTGCATGGCAAATAGCAGTTTCACAATAAATATTTGTGGAATGAGATTTAGTGAATCCTAACTTTTCTCAGGGTCCATGTATTTATCTGTAAAATGGGAATGGACCAAATATAACTCAAAATGTGGTTGTTGAGAAGAAAATTGAGCTTCTGTATGTGAATGTATTTTTTAAAAGGCTACTCTTAAATTTTTCACTTTACAAGTATTTCTCCTTTTTCATTATTTATAGTAGCCATACGTAAAATACATACATTCTTCACCTGGAGAGGACTGGTTGTAGTAGATATTAGAAAAAAAATTGACATTAAAACCAGGTGAGTTTTTTCAACCTTGGATTTTCCTCTTGCAAATCTGATGGTTATTTTTTTAAATGGAATTATTTCTGCATTATTATGAACTTCTGGCAGTATTACCTTAGGCAGATTGAAATTATTTCAAGATAATTATTCTATTATTTAACGGTATCATGTTACTGCTACCTTTGCTGAAACAATGTTCTGTGGTCATATACCATGGAATTCTCCAGGCAATGCTTAAAATTGTATCTTTGCATATTTTATGTTTTTCTCTGATTGAATTTTTCTCTAAGCGTTGAGTCCCTGTGTAATTCCTACTTATCATTTTTAGCTTCAGCCAGCTCTATATAAGTCCCTCAATGTTACTGCTCCAGTCTCCAAACAAGGGAATTGATCATAGGCTTAATATTGATGACCTGATTTGATAAACTATAACATGAGTTATTCAATGAACATCTATATTATACTATAGAAAACTCATAAGATAGGGACAGATTACATTTGATCCCTGCAATTACTACTGTTATTGTAATATCCTAAAGTTCTCCCAAAGCTATTTTAAAATTAGTCTACAATATTAAATAATCTTGTCAAGAAAAGTAATTTTCTTTAAAATAATGAAGAATAGCGACTCCTTTAAAAAGAAGAAACAAATGCATTTTGAAAAGGAGAAGGAAAAAAAGCTAATGTTTGTTAAGTCTACAATGTGCCAAGTACTGTGACAGGGAATTTACACATATAATCTTCAGCAGCAGGTCTGAGATATTATCTCATTTTACATATAAGAAAATGATTCTCAGACACTTGCAGTAACATGACTGATACCACACAGTTAGTAAGTGGTGCAGAGCACGTATGATTTTAAAATAAGTATTACGTTTTAGGATAGTGCTAGATTTACAGAAAAATTGTGAAGATAGTACACAGAATTCCCATATATCTTACACCCAGGTTCCCCAACTATTAACTTTTATGTTAGTATGGAACATTTATCACAACTAATGAACCAATATTCATACATTATTATTATTATCTAAAGTCTGTATTTTAATTTTCTTAGTTTCTACCTAACCTCCCTTTTCTTTTCCAGGATCCCTCTGAAGATACCACATTACATGGAGCTGTTGTATATCCTTAGGCCTTTTCTTGTCTGTGACAGTTTATGAGATTTTCCTTGTTTTTGATCATCTTTACAGTTTTGATTAGTATAGTATAATCCTTGCTCTGGCCCTAGAATCAGACATTTCTCCAAAGAGTTCTAATACCTTTTATTGGAGAATGGTATTGGAAACTAAGGTCTGGACACCAGGTTTCCATTTCCATTGCTCCTAGGTGTGGTGTGGTTGCTTCTAGGACTTAGCGATAGAGCAGGGAAATATTTTTGAATATACTAATCTCTCTCTCTCTCTCTCTCTCTCTCTCTCTATATATATATATATGTATATACATATATAAAGTTCTCTATGTTTATATGTGGTTTTCTATCTCTATATATGTACAAATTTACAAATATTTCTATGTGTTTCCATCTGTACCTATAGTAAGTTAATATGAGTTTACACTGATGTCTCAAACACTGGATGGTGGGAGACAGGTGTTTCACTGTTGGAGTGGGACATTACAGATTAGCAAAGCCGGGAATAAATGATCCGTGAATCCATACTAACAATTAAAAAACAAAACAAAACTGTCTCTCACCATCCACCATCAATTTACTTAATTTTTCAATTTCAGTGTACATGTATAATGGTTTCAGAATTGTCAGCTGTGGTCTGCAGGAAACAATTTTACCAACTGGAGTACAGGCTGGAGACCCAGGGAAGAGCTAAAGTTGCAGTTCAAGTCTGAAGGACTTTTGTTGGCAGAATTTGTTCTTGCCTAGGGGAGGTCAGTCTTTGTTTTATTAAGAACTTCAACTGATGGGATGAGGCCCACCCACATTATGGAGGGCAATTTACTTAAAGTCCACTGTTTAAAATGTTAATCTTATCCAAGAAACACCCTTACAGAAACATCCAGAGTAATATCTGATGAAATATCTGGACACCATGGCCTAGTCAAGTTGATACATAAAATTAACGATCACACCCTTTATTTTTGGTTTCTTGAGTTTTTGTCATGAATGGGTTTGAATTTTGTCAAATTCTTTTACTGCATATATTAGTATGATCGTTTGTTTTTCAGTCTATTCTTTTTATTAAAGTTAGTTGATTTACAATATTATATCAGTTCCAGGTGTACAACATAGTGACTCAATATTTTCATATATTATACTCCATTTAAAGTTATTATAAAATATTGGCTATATTACCTGTGCCATACAATATATCCGTGTAGCTTATTTACATAGTAGTTTTTTTTTTTTACTACTAGCTTTTTACATAGTAGTTTTTACCTCTTAATCCCCTACCATACATATAGCTGATTCACTTTGTTATACAGCAGAAACTAACACAACATTGTAAAGCAATTATACTCCAATAAAGATGTTAAAAAAAAAAAAAATTCCCCTACCAGTACCTTGCTCCTCCCTTCTTTTCTCTCCCTACTGGAAATGGTTCAGTGTATTAATATGATGAATTACATTGACTGATTTATAAGTGTTGTGCTGATCTTACATTACTGGAACAAACTCCACTTGGTTATTATCATTTTTATGTTTTGCTGAGTTTGATGTGCTAATAATCTGTTCAGGATTTTTGAATCTATGTTCAATAAAGGTAACAGTCTGTAGTTTTCTCGTAATTTTTTCGGAAGTGTTGCTTCTACTTCTAATATCTGGCAGAGACTGTGTCTTTTTGCTACAAATGTAACTGTGCTTATATAATCCTGCTATCAACTTGCTCTCCAAACCTGGTTGACTTATATCCTCTCTAGATCTAATTCTCCAATGGTGGAATTAAAGGGTATGTTTAGATAAAGTGTACATTTCTGTTCCAGAAATATGATATCCATTCCTACATGTAATAACAAAACCCCAAATTAAATGATTGTTTTAAGTTTCATAAAAGTCATGGTCATTGTATTATTTTATCCTCCCAACTACTCCCTGTGGTTGAGTAAAGCAGGTACTGCTTTCACTATTCAGGATGAAGCTACCGAAGTTCATAAAAATTAAGTTTTCCAAGATCGCAGTTTCTAAGTGTTGCTAGGATTCAAACTCAAGATCTTTGGGCCAGCATGCCAAATATTTTCATTTTTACAAGAGCACAGATTTATTGCATTCATAAGTAAATTCACTCCCCAAGGACCATTCTTCCAAATACCATATTCTCCCAGAGACCATTCCTGCTCTTGCTTAGAAACTTGTTCCATGCATAAGAGGCAAACTGGAAGGAAAGTTCTCAGCAGCTCTGTTGTATAAAAAATGGAATATGCTCAGAAGCCTACCTATTCTCTTCTTTCTTTCTTGTGCTGTGCTTACTAAAGTTCAGTTTTCTGCTGTAAATGTAAATCATATTATTACATTTTAAATTTATTTTTTCAAAATGCAATTTGGCCTAACCAGCAAATGTATAACTGTTCTGCAAGCCCATATTGCAGAATGGGTATTAGAGGAATATAATTAAGTATCGGGGGGAGGAGGGAAAGTTTCTGTACTCTGCTCAAGGAAAAGAAGAGTGAGTTCACAGTCTTCTGTATTTGCCACCATACTGATATCTTCATATCCTTTTAGCTACAAAGAGCTTTGTTAAGCATTGCACTCCACAGTAATAACAGATTTATAATATATGGATCACTTCCTGAGGCTGTCTGTCAAAAGTGTTTGCTAATGTGATTTCAAAACAAAAGTCAGGTCTAGAGAGTTTCTAACTCCTCATGGAAATGATGTTGGACTTTTGTCATTACACTGCCACTCCAGCCTCATCAAACTAAGCAGATTTGTTCTGCTTAGTATTTATCTGCCCCTTAGAGGAACAGGCATTTCCCACAGGTCTGCAGATGAGTATATTGGTTGTAATGTTGCAAGAGCCGTAATTAGTGGTTGTGGTCTAGATAATTGCAAAAAAATTAGAAGATATCAGAAACTTTGTGTTTATGGAGGATTCTGGGTTTGCCTGTGTCGGTGGAGATTCACCAAGAAGTAGCAGTTCTTGGCAAAAGCATTTATCGTATTACCTTGGTTGAAGCTTGGAACATTTTTCAGAAATTGGACTCTGGAGATATGTGAGGAGAAAGGAGGATGATGAACATAAAATAACTTGTGAATGTGTAAAGGGATGATCTGTATGTTCATGAAACAGCAGTCAGATAATTTGTAATGACAAGCAGTTCTCGAGAAAGAGAGCCCATATTAAGGTCCTAAGCTGTGATTAATCAAAGATTTTCCCTTCATCTGCTTATCTGGGGGAGACCATCACCCACGACTGGAATCATATGACAATAACCACCACCATAGAAACAGTTACCTATTATTGAGTGCTGTGCTAAGAATTCTGAAAAGTATTTATGAGCACATTAATTTTCACACTAACGCTATGAAGCGATTACTAATATTGTCCTCATTTTACAGATGAGGGGAGTGAAGTTAAAGAAGTTGAATGACTAGTTAAATGACATTCATACAGTAATTGGAAGAGCTAGGATACCAGGGAGGTCTGCCTCATTCAAAAACTCCTGCTCTTGGTGGAGGGGCAAGGTAGGCGTATGGGATTAAGAGATACAAACTGCTACGTATAAAAGAGATAAGCAACAAGGATATATTGTACAGCATAAGGAATTACAGCCATTGTTTTGTAATAACATTAAATGGAACATAATCTTTAAATATATTGAATCACTATGTTGTATACCTGAAACTAATATAATATTATAAATCAACTATAAAAAAAAAGCCTCCTGTTCTTAGCAGGAGCATTACATTGCTTCACTATCTGAGCAAATGAACAAATGTATGGTATCTGAATGATGATGCATAAGTTCTTGGAACCAATTCACGCTTAATTTTATATACCACATCAGATGCAGCAGGGTGAAGTAGAGAAAACAAAACAAAAACAAAAACAGAAATAAATATATAAACATGGGCTTTGGAATCTGACAAACTGAAATTTCATCTCCTATAAAGGGAAACTGACCAAAAAATATAACCCAAAGGACCATGCTTTCTGGTAGAATAGCCAGAACTCTTAAAGCTTGCCACATGTTGGTGTATTGTATTAGTTTTCTATTGTTAATGTAACAAATTATGTAATAATTATGGTTGAAGTAGCAAAATTTTATTATATGATAGTTCTGTAGGTTAGATATCTGATGCAGATCTCAGTGCGTTAAAATCAAGATGTCACAAGGCTTTCTAGAGCCTCTAGAAGACAATCTGCCTTTTGTACCTTCCTTGTCTCATGATTCTTAATCTCTGTATTCAAAGCTAGCAATGTTGCATGTCTCTGACCATTTTTCCATAGTCACATCTCCCTCTGACCACAGCCAGAAAAACTTCTGTGATTTTAAGGACTCGTGTGATTATATTGGGCCCAGGTTGCTAATCCCAGCTAGTCTCCCCAAGGCAAGGCTCTTAATTTAATCACACCTGAAAAGTCCTTTTTGCCATGTAGCAGAAAATATTCACAGCTCCTGGCATTAAGACATGGACATCTTTGTGAAGCCATTTTTTCTGCCTACCTCAGTGTACAAACCTTAGAACCTCGTAAATACAGACTAAGATCAAGTACAAGACTAGAAAACAAATAGGAAACACTGTAAAGGCCAACCTCACAGTAAGATAATTTTCTAAACATCAAAGAGATGTGTTTTCAATTCTGTCCATCTTTCTCATCTTACAGCTATGAAAATATTCCCCTTTCCTAGAGCTTGATCAAGTCTGCTTTTCTATTCTTCCCTGCAAGGTGCCAGCAACGTTAGAAGCTGGAACAGAGGGGCACAAAGACACCATGGGTCTCATCTTTTCAGATCTTGAGCAATTCTCCCTTTAGGCTGTGAAGCTAGCTTCTCCTAGAGGGATAAAAGTCTCTGTCAATTGATCTTTCTTGGGAATAAATGGCCTTTCAGAGTTTGGAGGGAGCAAGATTCTATGGATAACTTTACCTGGTTCAGGTCAATAATGAGCATCATATTCTTCTTCAAAGAACACTATTTCCAGTATTCACTCCTGCATACCCATATCAAAAAATTACATATATTTTAAATATATATATATATATTTATTTAAAAGTATGTATATTTGGCCTTAGAAAGGAAGTAGAAAAAGGGTTGTCACTGGAAATTGCTAATAGGATCTATTTGAATCCCATTTCTTAGCTGTGTTTAAAAACAATAACAACAAAAACAACGCCAAAGAGTTCACCTCTAAACACTGATATCCAGTTCAGAATGTCCTCTGAGGGAATTTAAAGTACCAGAAACCCTTAAAAAATACACGAACACATTCTTTCCCAGCCACCCTCTATTCAAAAAATGAATTGCGGAACTTTACATTTAGGGGATTTATGTGTGAAATACAAACAAATGCACTCAATCTATCATCCCTGAATAAACCTGTCACACTGTCACAGGAGCAGGGAAGAGCTGATTGCTAATATCAAAGTCTGTAAACAGGTCCACCTTTGAGTTCCTAGGGAGTGATCCATTTTTACATCAGAGCGCAAGTGGGCAGCACAAATCATGTTAGAACAGTATCAGTGAAATGTTGAATTCAAAAACCCTACTTGGACGAAGGAAAACAACCTCATGAAAGTATGTTAGCTGAAATATCCTAATATTGCCAACATATTCACATACTATAAGTCAGCGCCCAGATATGTTTTTTTCCCCACCTCTAAATGTAATATTCTTCCAATTTGGGCAGGTTAACTCAATTGCTGAGAGTCTAGAAAAGAGGTCAAGGATGCAAGAGTTTGCCTAATATAAGAAGAAAATTATGTTCTATCAATACAGACTATTCTCAAAATCCTGGCCAGTTACTTCAGAAGTCTGGCATTATGGGGATAGATATGAGAACACAGTATAGTAAAGGAAAAGATTAATACTACTACATCTTAGTCAGTTTGGTGTTTGTTACCCTAGGTTGCACTGGGGTAACAAACACCAAAATCTCTGTGGCTGAACACAATCAAAGTCTCTTTCAAAGTGTGCTTTGGGTTTGAATGAATCTCCAGGGCAGCTCTCCTGCATGGGGTACTAAGAATTCCAGGCTTGTGGCATCTCCACTTTGCATAAGGCTTTTACATCCTGCTGTGGCAGGAGAGGAAACCCTGCAGAGATAGATATTGGCATTTACATATATTGGCCATTTATACATATTGGCCATTCCCAACCTTTTTTCCAGAACTAGGTATTGTAAAGCAGCTGGGGAATATATTTTCAATGTAGTAGAACTCGAAACACTGTCGAGAACTAGTGCTGTGTACCACATACAGGTAAGGTAAAAAACCTGGAGTGTATGAAGGTCATGGCACGTGTGTGTGACTGTTAGTGAAAAACAGATATTAGGATACGGCGGGTATTCTATAGAATAGGTACTCGGAGTTGAAACATAATTTACCAACTGCTAGTGGTATAGATGTTATTTATTCATGCACAATTTAAATCTTTCCAATCCTGGTGAAATGAAGTAGGAGAAATGGAGTTATAGCAACTTTGGTCATTGGTACACTGTTGAGAAAACACTGATCCACTTAGTCATATACAATATGTTGATGAAGATCACTTTTGCAAAAAGAATGTTAGATATATTCGGTATCCATAGGGCAAGTATCTGCATTTAATATACGCCTTTTCTTTTTACTTTTAATTGTAACGGAAGAGCCAAATCTGACTGCATGTTGGATCTGTTTCTTTTACTTTAACCTTTGCTTTCCGCTGTTTTTGTTCACTAAAAGGATACTGTCTACACATAATGCCCTGCCTCAGGGAACCCTGCCTCTCTACCTGAATGTTAAACCAAATTGCCTTTGTTCAGGGAAGCATTCTGACCCTGTCCACCTCTGATGGATGCAAGAAATAAGAAATTAACACATCCCCTCCCCAAGGAGGCCATTCCAGGGGATATTTGCATAACTTATGGCCTTCTTACTTTACTTCCTGATCTCCTCTCCCTCTCTGTTCTATAAAAGAAACTGGAATCCAAACCCCAATGTTTTTTTTGAGACATTAGTCTACCATCTTCTGGGTCTGCCAGCTTTCCGAATAAAATGGTATTCCTTGCTTCAACACCTCATCTCCCGATTTATTGGCCTGTCGTGTGGCGAGCAAAGCGAGCTTGGACTCGGTAATATAATAACCTTGGATTAGTATATTTTGTTGACTAATTCACTTGCTAATGATAAATTCCTTTAGCCTTAAGACATTTAAACTGTCTTCTTTCATGATTACATGAGTTATACCCTTTTTTCCTAGTTATTCAAAATGTGGTGTTCACTCGTGTTGTTTTAAAGTTTATTCAACTGTTCATGCCGGGTATAGAGGAGAAGATGGCATAATTCTTCTAAGTTCTAATGGGACAAGAGTTCCCAAATCCCTCTGGGGACATTCATAGCCTTAACAGCAATGTTCCATGAGACACAAAAATGCCAAGAACACATCAAAAGAAGATGAGACTATCAGGTGAGACCTTCAGAACAAATATCCCTGCACTCAGAGCAAAGTTCACATTTGTAGCCAGGCTCGTTCTGTATCCAGTGATCGTGCCCTGACTGATGGGAGAAGGAGGAAGTGGAAGGTCATACTGCAGAACTTGGAGGTTGTGTAGTGTGGTGAGAGCATGATCTTCATCTCAATGTAAATCTTCTTTTAACTTTGCTCCTTTGAACAGACTGGAGATATTTCATTTGTTGCTCTTGGAAATGAGGTCAATGAGCCTCATGATATCAGTAAATTTTCCCATAATTCTGCAAGCCAGTCTGGTCTCTGTAGACAGTTTGCATTAACTGTGGACAACTGAGTAACTCTATGGTGTCTGTAACAGGAGACATTCCTGTAAGAAGCAGGAATGACTTCCTCACTTTACAGGAGCACTCACATTTATTTAATAAGACATTTTAACCACCTTCTTTCCTCATTCCTTCATATCTTTCCTTCTTTTTCCTTCCTGCAACATATTATTACTTAAAAATTTATTGTGTACAAATCACTATGCTAGGTACAATGGAATTTGACAAAGATGGGTAAGATATGCTCCCTGATGTGAAGGAACTTAAATAGGAATCTTTTTTCCACAGGGATACTGTCTGTTTTCTACTCCAAAGCCCTATCATGATGTCACAGGTATGTGCTTCGAATTACCTATAGTTTTCCCTTTAAAGTCGGATTCCCCGCCAAGAGTAAAACAAACCCAAAAAACAAAAAACAAGTATGTTTCTGTGTGGCTATTTTTGCTTCGGCAATTCAGTGTAGGGTTTGCAAAAGTCTTTGATTTTTGGACCTATGATTGTGCAAAGAATCCATGATGCCTATATTCCCAGAACATTTTGAAACAATGTGCTTTACTTTGCAATTATAGAAATAACTTCATCTGCAGACCACCGCTAGGCATTTATTCCCTTTTTTTCTCCTCCCTGAATACTCTTAAGCAATGTTGCCTTTTAATTCATACACTGTAGAAGAACTTATCCACTTGAAATAAAAAGTGATTAATGACATAAATGGTCAATAAACATCCTACAGTCATCCCTAGGGAAAGAACACGTTCAGCCCACTTTCCCTCCATTTTCCTCATTTGGAAAGATTGACGTATTGTGAAAGTCTAGTCAATAGTTGTTAGCATTTCTGAAAGCCAACCAAGTGAATTAGAGATACGTAGAATTCTTTGGCAGAATTTCAGAGTCTCTGATCCACTAAATAACATAGAAGTTATTGTAGCAAGACCTTGTTTAAGAATCATGTCATTTTTCCCTCCTGGAAGACTTGCTTTCTTTAGTCATTCTTTTTCTTTTTTTTAAGAATGTAAGAACTTATTAAAATTGAAGTCAGTGTTGTAACACATGTTGGATTAGTCACGCCAAGCTTAGGGAAGCTGTATGATGGAATATGACAACTTCAGAAGCTTGACAAGAAATGCAAAATGAAAGATCTGTCTTAAACTATTTTTAGCAGAAATAGGAAAAAAAAATATTTACAAACATGGAACAAGTGTGAGTGTGTTTTCCTCATTTTTTCAGCATGGATAGTGTCCTTATACCGTTAATTGTAAAGGTAACTAGAGTTAAGACCCACTGCTGGGCACAGATGGCTGGTTTGCATTTTGACTCTTTAGTAAGAGGTACTGCTATTTATAGTCATTAATAATCCACACGATATGGTACTTGGCATTGTCATAACATGGAAGCCACCGTGAGGCGCTCCTAAGAAGCTGCAATCAGTTCCTATGATTATTGTTATGAATGTCAAACTATGAGATACATTCACTACAGACTAGTCAGTGTTTCTGAAACTTTAACGTGTACACAAATCACCCGATGGGATGTAGATTTGGGTTCAGTATGTTGGGGTGGGGCCTGGGAGTTGGTGTTCATAACAAGCTCCTAAGTAATGCTGATGCTGCTGGTCATCCTCGAATAGAAAGGAAGTAGACTTTATGTGAGCAAAGCCATACAAAGAGAGAAGAAATTCCCTGGAATAGCAAGACAGGGCTGTCTGGTGAATAAGCCCATCAGAAAAGGACTCATTAGGCAAATAAGTGTGGATTAGAAGAAGAGCGAGCCACTGTAGCTACTATCATTAATGCCCATCCAAGCCCTGTCTACTGCCCAGCGAATTTTGTTTCACACACCACGCACACTCTGGTTCCATTGCCAAGACCATCTATATTGTGTGATGGTTGCATCAGGGTAACTCTAGTGCAGTTAAACATTTTGTTTGTTTTATCATCATCTGATTCTCTGCTCACTAGGAAATTTTTCAATTATAATTTATCCTCTCGTGTTGGACTATTTAAGAAGAGAGAATAAGGTTAATGAAGTTTGAGTAATTAGATGAGATTTTCTCATTGAAAATTACTGACTTACAATAGGAAGAGAATCTGCTGATCAAAGAATGTTGGGTATTCCAATATCTCTGACTGTAAATTTCTTTTTAAATTTATTTTATTTATTTTTGGCTGCGTTGGGTCTTCGTTGCTGCGCGTGGGCTTTCTCTAGCTGTGGCGAGTGGGGGCTACTCCTCGTTGCGGTGCACAGGCCTGTCGTTGCGGTGGCTTCTCTTGTTGTGGAGCACAGGCTCTAGACGTGCGGGCTTCAGCAGTTATGGCTCCAGGGCTCTATAGCGCAGGCTCAGTAGTTGTGGTGCACGGGCTTAGTTGCTCCACAGCATGTGGGATCTTCCTGGACCAGGGCTCGAACCCGTGTCCCCTGCATTGGCAGGCAGATTCTTAACCACTGCACCACCAGGGAAGCCTCTGACTGTAAATTTTTATTGAAAATTATCACAATGGCATTTGGTCAGTATCATAGCCTTGGTTGATGTGGAATCATGCAAAATGTATCCACTCGGGGGTATGAAACAAGCACTTCTTAGTCTGAAAAGCTGATAGTTGATCCTAGACCAAAATGGATATAAAGTTCATTTGGAAGAAAAAATTAGGATAGAAAACAGATTTTTGTTAAGTGAGGTGAGGTGAAGAAATTTGTCCTATCAGATATTAAAATGCGTTATGAAGATACAATAACTGAATATTCTAGTATCTATGTCACTATATACAACACAGCTCAGTGTATAGAAAGTTAACTAAAAGTTTAAAAAAATGAATAATAAAATATGACATTGTAAACCAAACAGAGAAAGATTGGGTAAGTACAGTAATGTAGGACAACTGGCAAATAATTTAAAAATAAACAGAATTAAATTCTTATTCCACATTTTATTCCAAAATGGGTATTATATGAGTTAAACAATGAAATCATAAAAGTAATAGAAGGAAATACAGGTGAATACTTTTATAATATTGATTACTAGGGAGGTCTTTCTAAGGAGGGCATCAGTGGCAAAACCATTAAGATTAAGAGACACAACAACTTTAAAAATAAAGCACTTATGTGGCAACACTTGTACCTATGCTTCTGCTATACTTGCATTAAGGTGAATTAGTAATGACTATATAAAGGCTATTATAAATCAAGTAGAAAAAGAGAATCAACCAGTAGGAAGAGGACCAAGGCACAAGAACAAGCAATTATCAAAGGAAAAGAAAAAAACAAAACCTGAAGTGGTCAGTAAACACATTAAATTGTGTTCACTGTCAGATACAAAATGATTACTGAATAATTTGGAAGAAAAGACGTATCAAACTCTTAAAAAATGCGTAAGTGTTCATGCAACAACTCCAGTTCTAGTATGTGTTCAAGGATGTTAATGAAATGTTTGTAATAGTTGAATTTGGAAAAAAATCTGAAGAAAATAAAAACATAGTGCAATTTGAAAAATTAAAAAGTAGATATTCACAATAAAGGTATCATATGAAGGTATAGATTTATATTTACTGATATGAAAATATGCTCCTAATTTAACTTAAGTGAAAAAGTAGGCATTGTTAGACTTCCTTTATCATTTAAAACTTTATTAGATCCAGCAATCCCACTCCTGGGCATGTATCTGGAAAAGATGAAAACTCTAATTTGAAAAGACACATGCACCCCTATGTTCATAGTAACACTATTTACAATAGCCAAAACATGGAAGCGACCTAAGTGTCCACTGACAGATGAATGGATAAAGAAGATGTGCTATATATATATATATATATATATATATATATATATATATATATACAGAAGAATATTACTCAGCCATAAAAAAGAATGAAATAATGTAATTTGCAGCAACATGAATGGACCTAGAGATTATCCTACTAAGTGAAGTAAGTCAGACAGAGAAATACAAACATCATATGATATCACTTATATGTGGAATCTAAAAAAGTGATAGAAATGAACTTATTTACAAAACAGAAACAGACTGACAGACATAGAAAACAAACTTATGGTTACTAAAGGGGAAAGGTGGGGGTAAATTAGAAATTTGGGATTAACAGATACACACTACTATATAGGAAACAGATAAACAACATGGACCTCCTGCATAGCACAGGGAATTATATTCAATATCTTATAATAACCTTTAATGGAAAAGAATCTGAAAAATAATATATACATGTAAATATAAATACATATAACTGAATCACTTTGGTATACACCTGAAACTAACACAACATTGTAAATCAACTATACTTGAATAATAATCAGTTAATTAAAAAGATAAAACCTTCATTATTAAATGTATATGCAGGGTAAAAATCCTAGAAAAATATATCAAACTTTCAGAGGAATTTTAGCAGCCTGGTGGGATTATAGATAATTTTCATTTTCATATTTATGTACTTTCAGATTTTTTACAATAAATAGGCAAGAGTTTTATAATGTAAAATAGTAATGCTATTTCCATATTTGAGAATAACAGGAAATAATACCACTCTTCAGCAGATCCTTGGGAGGGACTTTTCCTCCTTAGTAACACCTATCATTGCCATATTGCTGAAACCATGTTTATTTATTTACTTATATCTATTTTATTATTTAAAAAAATTTTTTGGCTGTATTGGGTCTTTGTTGCTGCACACAGCCTTTCTCTAGTTGCGGCGAGCGGGGTCTATTCTTCGTTGGGGTGCACGGGCTTCTCTTTGCAATGGCTTCTCTTGTTGCGGAGCACAGGCTCTAGGCGCGTGGTCTCCAGTAGTTGTGGCACGAGGGCTGAGTAGTTGTGGCTTGCGGGCTCTAGAGCACAGGCTCAGTAGTCGTGGCACACGGGCTTAGCTGCTCCGCAGCATGTGGGATCTTCCCGGACCAGGGCTCAAACCCGTGTCCCCTGCGTTGGCAGGCAGATTCTTAACCACTGCACCACCAGGGAAGCCCCATGTTTATTTAGAAACTCTGTAAGCAGGTCATGGGTTTTGGTTATTTCACCGCAGGAAGTCTGACTGGAAACCCAAATTAATTTTGTCCCAGATATAGTGGAACATCTTACCACGATTTATGGTCACTTGCTACATGAGAGGGGTGGCACTGGAACCCCATGATGAGGGCAAAAATAAGAAATTCGTAGTGTAATCTTAGCAACAGCATTCTGATTTCTGGTACCACTCTCTCATCTTTGCAATATTTTCTTTATTTACTCTTCTAAGTCCACCAAACATATCATATTTTAAATGTAGGTATATGCTCTTAGTTCAGCTGAGTAGACAAAGATCACTGTAAATCTCAATAGAGTAGATTCCCTGGGAGTTATGAGTTTAAGGAGAAAGATACAACTTGTGAGTGGGGAAAATGATGAAAATCTTTGTGAAAGAATACCATTTTATCTAGAGAGTCAAAGGATAATTTCAATAGAGACAGTAGGGAAAGTGGCATTTCCAGCCAGGGAAACAATAAGGTTACTAAAATTAAGAGTGGTAACATATGACCCCAATATGGACTATAGGAAAATACTCACATGTTCCTAGACTGTGGGCTATGGAATTTGTGAGGAAAAACTAGAAAAGAATCCATCATAGAAAGTCTTAATTGGGAGGCAAGACATTTATTTAATAGGTTGCAAGAAGCAACAGAACTTTTATAGAAAGCCTACAAAAATCATCACAGTTGCAATTTAGTGTGTAAAAAACATGGATTGGACTGGAATATGAACATTGTAGACAGAAAAGCCACTCAGGAAATTATTGCATTAATAAACATGAAAATGGGGCTAGAGAATGAAAATTAATTCTGGAATTGTTGCAGATGTAGGACCAAAACTATGACAGATGACTGGCTATGGCAGACAAGAGACAGAGTCCTCTCAAATAGAAGTATTTGGAAAGATAATGGAAATGGAAACTGGAAGAAGATTAGCATAGGGGGAAAATGTTTGGTTTAGATTTGTTGATTTAGAGACTTGTTCATGTATCTCAGAAGTGGCATCATTTTGGAGGTATAGACTATGGAGAGATGATGGACATACAGACATAATTCTGGGTGTCTTCAGCAAATGGGCAATACTGAAGCATGAAAGAATGGAAGGATGCAGTAAAATTGGTGGATAGCTCTGAGAAAAAGGAGAAGATCAAGGGTAGAACCTTAGAAGGGTAAGTATATTAAAGAAGTTTGAGGGGTAAATAGTGATAGGAATAAGGGGGCATATTTGCCTGTTTTATTCACTGCTGCATTCCCAATACCTGAAATTGTACCTGACTTACACAATGTCTTGATAAATATTGTTTAATTAATTAATGTATAAAAGAAAGGGTTTAAAGAGAAAGAGATTTGTGAAGAGTGTGGAATACTGCCTAGGAGGAAGAGAAGATGAAGTCTGTAGAGGAAAGTGTATTTTGCATTCAGGAGGTTGTTCCTGATCTTTGAGAGACCAGATTCAGAAGAAATGAGAATGGGCAGGATTAAGACCATTTGGTAAATCATTCTATTGTTTACACTCTAATATTCTGAGGATTTATTCTATCTTTTCAAACCAGAACTTTTTCTGTCTATAATATCCAGGATATGGGCTATGTATGACAGAATTTTATTTTCTTTTTTTCAGAAGACTACTACCCTTGGAGCTTTATGCTTTACTGAAAAACAAACAAACAACTGCTAATTAATTAAGTCCTAGGAACACAACGTCAGTTCAACATACAATTCAAAATACTAATTCAGTGTTTGGATAAAATGGGCTTTGTCCCAAATGCTTAAACATCGATTTTGCAAAGAACAATAAACAGCCACCATGAGTGATATACAGAGTTAATTATTTGCAGTTAGTTTCCCAAGCATTAAATTATGAGGCTCCTGCGTGTGTGTGTGTGTGTGTGTGTGTGTGTGTGTGTGTGTGTGTGTGTATCTGGAAGGTAGTGTTTGCGTAAGTCACAGCTTTTTGTCTATGTGCAAGATGACTGATGAATTTCAGACATCAGTGCAACGAATCTCTTTGAACAGAAGAGAAATTCATGTGGGAAATGCTCAGATTCTGGGGGAAGGTAATTGCATTCTAGTTTAAGAAATTTTATGTGTACCACTTAGGAGTGTGCTTTGCATTTCTTGTTTACTTACACATTTTGGTTAGCATCATTGCCTGAAAGTGCAACCTTTGGGTTCCCCAGAGAAAAGTAACAAAAGCATAGCACTAAGAAAAACACCAATTTACTCTGCAGGTACCAGAGGTATATTTACTTCATACCCTAAAATGAATGGTTACGTGGTACTTATTTTAAAGCATATTTTATTGCAAGGCCACGGGATAGATTGTGTTAGACTGGACATTTTGTCAGTGCAAAATAGATGAAGAGTATGTGTAAATCTTACAGACATTCACTCACAGTTAAAGGATGTCTTTGGTAGATGACTTACTTTGAATTATGCAACTTTTAAAAGTAACAGTTTCAAAATCTCAGCAGAGAAGAAAAAAAAGCTCTGCATTCAAACCTGTGACATTCTCTGTCTCTTACTCACTGTGTGTCCACAGGCAAGCCACATAACCTCTGTGATATGCTCATCTATATAAAAAGCGAATATGGCAGAGTCATAGGTATAGAGTCCTACCAAGTATGGGTATTTGCAAAGATAATGCAAATACAAATTTAGGAAGAAGTTTAGCTTATGGGGGAAAGCTGATAAATTCAGTGTAGATTCATTGTGTTATAAAAGTGTTGATGTATCCAAGTACAGACATCCTTTTAGGGGTGGAGACTATGAAGATTGTAAGGTTTAATATGAGAATTCAATAACAATTTATTCAGCACACACCACAATATATACAGACAGGTATTACGCTAAGGATTTTCTTCATTAACTTTACAATTACTGTATAAGGAAAGAATGGTTATAACTCCCTCAGTTTACTTATAAGAAAACTGAGGTTTGGAAAGAGTGACCTTGGATAAATGTCATGCATATAAACTGAATTAGAGGTCAAACCAGAGCTGTCTGGGGCTAGGCTACTAGCCACAATGCATCCCCGCTTCCCAAACGCAGCGATGCATGTGAAAGTGCTCTTTAAAGTAAGAGTACCACCAGAATCTAAAGTGACATATATACCTAATCAGCACATACTGTGCATGAAGACTGAGTTAGTACAATCATGATAAGTTCTAATATTTATAGCATTCTTTCTCTGTGCTGTGCAGTACTCTACATGCCTCCAGCTGTTCACTCATTTAATCCTCAAAGGAACTTGACTGCAGGCAATCTGGTTTTAGAGTCAATACTTCCAACCAGCCACCATCTCACCTCATCTGTGTGTGAGGATGATTCAACCGGCAATAGAGATTTTCTCAACGGTGGAAAGGAACTTCTTTGAGAAACTTAGTTTTGTGAGATGTTTTGTGTCTTACTTACAAGAGCAAGGGCTAGAGTGTGTAGTCAGATTTTCATAGAATATTCTTGCCATAACAAGCTGAGTTGTTTACTTGTTTTGGTTTGATCTTTCTTTGATTTGACTAACTCTGATCACCAATTGCCACAGGTCTTATGAAGGGAAACCGTAGCACATTCCAGGAAGAAATAAGCAGCAGAAGCCTTGCCTAACACCTGACAACCACTGAACTGAAGGAGCGGAATGTCAAAGTGGTAGTTTCCTAGCATCTACCTTCAGGATCTCACTGTGATCTTTACTACTTTCTACTTCACTTTCTTCCTGTTCTTCTTAGTTAACAAATAAAATACAGATTTTCTGCTACAAATATCAACAATCCTTGGTTTGTGCATTGTGGAGAACTTTAGGAACAACAGTATGCATTTTCTAAAAATATATAGGCAGGTGTTTATTTTTTGGTCTTAAGGCATAGAATTGCCTAATATTTTAAATAAAGTATATCTTTAGCTTAGGTCACAAACATTCATTCATTTACTCATTCATTAATTCCTGTGTTAATTGAGACCTTACTATGTTGCTATGCACTAAACTAGTCAATAGGAATATTAAAATAAATGAATCTTTTCCTTCAAAATCTTATCTTGGTCCTTATTTCAAAATTATTAGTTTTGCTTCTGTTTTCCTATTTACTACTTTGTTTAAGTGCCATTATTATTTGGTGACTAGCAATTTATCATATATTACATTAAAATTATATCATATATAATATTACATATTATATATAGTATACATATTATATATATAATTCCTTTTACATTTTCTAGCCATATTTTACATTAAGTTGGGAGTACCTGTGGATTCCTTTTCATTTTGGGGGAAGAAATTTAGGTATTTCCATCCTAAGTTTCAGCTGTTCTTAAACTGTTCTTTGTCTCACTCAATTTTTTGTCTTTTTAATAGATTAAATTCCAGTAGGTTTTTAACCTAGTCATCCTCTCCGCTCTGAGTACAAAAGAAAAAAAGGATGGTACGGCTTCCCTGGTGGCGCAGTGGTTGAGAGTCCACCTGCCGATGTAGGGGACACGGGTTTGTGCCCCGGTCTGGGAAGATCCCACATGCCGTGGAGTGGCTGGGCCCATGAGCCATGGCCGCTGAGCCTGCACGTCCGGAGCCTGTGCTCCGCAGCGGGAGAGGCCACAACAGTGAGAGGCCTGCGTACCGCAAAAAAAAAAAAAAAAAAAAAGGATGGTACTTTCTCCAGGAGGCTAACGCTGCTCGTTGATAATAAACAATAAACCCGTAAAATTTATTAGGCAGAAAAGAAAGCAAATGCCTGAAAATACCGTGCAACTCCAAAAACTGGACTCTACCTTAACCTGCCCTATTAAGGGTATAAGATTTTTCATTTGTTTGTTTTATTAAATTCATTAGCATTGAAATTTTGAGCACTGAAATTTTGAGCAGTTTGAAATCAGCAGTGAATCAAGGATGGGATTTAGGAATTCCCTGCTCTTATTTCATGAGTGGGGAGGATACTCAGCGCCCTGACAAAGCACGTGCCTGCACGGGAGACACTCAGCTGTGAACCTGGAGGATTGTTTCCACTCGAATGCTCAGGCAGTATATAATCCATAACTTCTATGACTATTTTGAGGTAGTAGAACTAAGGAGCATCTGCAAAATTTGCCACGATTTACAGAGCTTTAAAAGCTAATGTTTCACAAACTAATCACTTCAGAGGTGCACATTTTCCTTTTCTGAACACAAACTAATCATGGAAGATTTTGCATTTCTATTGCCTCTTGCTCCCTTCTGCTTTTCCAGCTTGTGAAAGACAAATTGCCTGTGATGCACTAATATACCTGGTGACCCAGTTCTGCTCTTCAGGTAGAGATACTGGTGCTTCTTTTAAATGACCGATAGATACAACATTTGCCAAACTAATTTAGTAGTTAACTTGACTTTTGAGACAACTGTCGCCAATAGTGATGGGAGGATAAAAGAGGAAAAAGCTACCATTACTTTACTGTTGGTTTAGGAGCAACAGTAACATTAATAAAGCAAATGGAGCAATTAGAAGACATATACGACACCTATTATTTTCTGAGAGGAGGTCGAATTAAAGGAGAAACATCTAAACAAAGGCTTAGATGGAACAGAAATAGCCTACAGACTTTGAAAAATATTACACAACATCTATGTTATTTTAAAAAATGCCAACCTGCCTTATAGGGATAGGGACGGTTAGAAGTGGAGGGGTCTTCGGGACCACTGAGAACAATCTTAGAAGAGGGAATGAATCATGAGAGTTGAAGGATCTGATACGGATCAGGGTTCTTGGCCTTCCCCAATCAATAGAAATTGACTAGAGGCCAGACAAGAAATTCAGGCAAGGCTTCATTGGGGCCCCTACAGTTGCAGGAGGGAGTGAAAACAAGTAGCAGGTTCCCTTGCTCGCTCCCCAAGGCGGGCGAGCTGGTTCCTTATATGGGGTGAGGGTGGGGGTGTATTCAGGGGTTGGGCTGGAGGGGTGGCTTAGGTGTTTTGCCCACCCCTCAAGTGGTGTGCAAGCAGAGGGCATGCACAGTACCCTGCTTTCATTGCTGATACCCTGCTTTTGCTCCTGACTCTTCAAAGGTGGCAGTTCCATTTTTGAGTCTTTTTGTATCTTTTTGTGCAGAATTTGCCCCAACTGTGCATGCACACAGTTATTTTTAGTGCCATATAGTTTCTTTGTATTTTGTTGCTGGAGGACAGGTTTGTCCAGGTGCAAGCATTGCAACACTGCAGCAAAAGGTCCCAGGTCCCAGCCTGTCTCAGATCTGCTCTCCCTCACAGTAACCAAGCAGGAAGAACTCAAGTCTCTGGATTCTTAGGTTGATGGTCTCTTCATACTTAGATGTTAATGGTTCCAAGGTTAAGACTCCTACAACTAACATCTATCAAGTGTCAAAATGAACCCATTTTGGTTATTTATAAAATGATAATAATAATGCCAGCCTCTTGGGTAGACAAATGCTTATAAAGGGAAAGACATCAAACACTGTTAACTTTAGGAATTAATAATAATGGACTTTTTGGTCATGCAAGTGGCTATTACAGATGCACTGGAGCTACAGGCACATTTAGACAGCCTGGAAGTGAGTGAGAGGAGGAATTGCTTATGCAGCCTGGGTTCTGCTACCCAGTGGCAGCCTAGCACTTGCTGCTAATAAGTGTAGACCTCCTGCCTGATCCTGTATTGCTTCCTTTCTGTAGCTCAACTGGGACTTATCTGGAGTTCACTGAATGGGTAAAGTGCCCCAGACTGTATTAAATTATTTTCAGTGTTGCTGTTAACATGGGGAAAGTTAGCCACAATTAAGTTAACCCAACTCAGGCCAAGGTGGGCCTGCTATAATGAACACTCTGAATTATCTGAAATTACTAAATTCAGTAGCATGAGCTCTTCATTGAAGAGAAAATGTAGTTTTCCCCTAGATATGGAGACATGAATATTCCACTAATGGAAACTAGGGGAATTCTGGCCCTGATTTCAAACACAAATCAGAATGTTTGGTTATTGTGAGTTTTGTATGTAAGTTTTAACTACCTTGTGAAATTCTAGTAAGGTGGACTACTATAATTTATTCTATTTGCCACAATGTATGAATAAAACACTATTTTATGAACACTGTAAGTAGGGATAAAAATACAAAGTCCCAAATATCAAATAATCAAAATGAGTACATAATATATGACTTGATATAGAAATTATTATGATGAATGGACTATAGAAATAACAGCTGAGGAGGAAGTAAGGCTTAAGGCATAATAAGAGGAAAGTATAAGATGCGTACAATAACAAAACAAACCAAACAACCACACAAGTCAACCTGGCTTATACAAAATTAATTTGGAACCCAGAGAATTGGTCCATTTGATTTACTTTCTGCAAACCTAAATCTGTTCAACACCTTTGTGCTGTTTATTTTTAACCAATCTAAGTAATTATACTGTATTCTACTCTAGGTGGATTAATCATGCTCAAATAAACGTAACTCAAGTATATACTTGAGTATATTCTACATATAATGTAGAATATACATTAACTGGGAGCATTGCAAACTCATACTCATCTATTTTTTAATATTCTCTATATTATTAAGGATACTTTTTGCCTTTTCATCTTCTATGAGAGTATATATTTCCAGATGTATAAGGCCATTATTTAAAAAAAACACCTCATCTATATATAACATTTACTAACATTAAAATGAAGCCAAATTGGTCAGGCATATTTTTGAAAGCATGGTTATGTTTCTTGGAGCTTCATGTGTAATTAAGACATAATACATTACTGATAAAATTTAAGCTTTGATCTTTTTCTGACAAAATAATCTTTTAATTAATATTTAATTAATATTTTAATGAATATTTAAACTGTAAAGATGTGGGGAATCAATAAGAAAGACAAATAAAATAATACTTAAAAGAAATATACATATATATATATATATATATATATATATAAATACCATAAGATATTTCTAAGTACCACAGTACATCATACCACTGGTGCTTTCCAGACATAAATTAAAATCTTACCATGTTTCTTCGGTACATCAAAATTAAAGAAACAGTGGGTACATCAAAATTAAAGAAACAGTGGGTACCTACAAAACTGTGTGACAATGAGAGGGAACAAAGGTAAAGGTTTTAAAATTTTAATGAATCATTCAGTGTACAAAGATAAAATTTATTAGCTTTTAATGAAATGACCAAGAAGCAACTATGTTATATTTACTGTGTTAAGTCCTGATATAGGACAGTGTGCAAACACAGACACTGTCCAGGCCGCTGTGGAATTTATAGTAGGGTAGATGAAGAGGCATGACATAGTCATTCATATAAAAGTAAAACTACAGCTGGGAAAAGCGGTATGACAATGAAGGGCAAGGTTCTTTGAGAGCACATGGCACGAAGAAACTGACCTAGTTAGATTGTAGAAGGTTTCCCTGAGGAAATGATAATTGAATGGAGACATGAAGAGTTCAAGTGAATTAGGGGAAGGGGGCTGGTGAATGGTATTTTAAGAGCAGGAACTGAACTGATAAGTTCAACAGCAGAAGGAAGCAAGGTTAATTAGAAGAACTGAAAAAGTTGCATGTGCTTGTATCACAGAGAGAGGGAAGGAGTGTTTTATGAAGGAAGGCAAGAGGGAGATGGGGACAAGGCTGTACAAGGTCCCGGTGGTTATGTTAACGATTTTAGTGTTTCTCCTAAGACATTGGGAATCCCTGGAAAGATTTTAGTAGCGGGTGAACAGATTTGCATTTTAATCTGGATTCAGTCCAGTAATAGGTCAAGGTAAAAACAACAGAAGAAATAGGGGGATCAATGTGTCTACTGTAGTAGTCTAGGTAAAAAATAATGTTGTCTCGGCAAAGAAAATGCAAACCAGCCGGATTTGTTGATGGATTAGATGTGGGTTGGGGCGCCAGGAGGTGTCACAAGCAGCTTCCTATTTTCTAGTTTTTTAATCTGCCTTTCTAGGAAGCACATAGAGTAGACGTACTATGCCTTAGGCAACCCAGGCTTCTTCTCACTTGATTCTAAAAATGCCTGGTGTCAAAGAGGATAAAAATCTAGTTTCAAGGTTAATCTACTTTTAACATCTTTCAGAAGTGGTATTTCTATTGCTGTCTGGGCCAAATTATATCTTTTTACAATACAATTAAAAATTGTTCCACAAGCATCTTTTAAAAAATGAAAATTGTTAAAACTTACTGAATCCTCGGCAAGTGGCTGGTCATCCAAAACAGCATTTAAATTGCAAAAATTTTAATACACGGCTTTGAATAAATTAATACAAACATGTCTAGAATGCTGGAAGTAAATTAGCAATCATTTATATAGTATGTTGGTATACATCTTACAGCATTTTGTTTTACTCTGTCGCACTGATTGTTTTCAAGTTTTTTACTTTCCTGTCTTGATACCACCATGAAAATTTATCTTTTACTTATACTCTATCTTGTGGGAATTAAAAAAAAAAATCACTGTATAGTTCTTGGAATACTCTGAAGTCCTTCAAGTGAGGCTCAGCTATACCTTTGGGATACTCTAGGTAGTTGGCATTATTTTAAGCCTACTTTATCGGAGTAGCACAGGAGCTAATATATTTTTCCAGTGCCAATTCTTCTATGTTACATCTGGGTAGAAAAGTGATCTGGAAAACTACAAAGGGCCCAGTAAAAACTATCATGTTCTACGTATATAAAGCATATATATTTGCTAAAGGTATGTTCAAAATGAGTAGAAGAAAAAATGTTAGAAGATGAGAAATATACATGAAAATGATTTCAATTTTTTTCTCTTATATTTATAGCTCCCAGTCAATAACTAACTTGTATGAGGTTAAACCCTCTTCTATGTTCTTATCTACAGAATGGATACAAGAACATGAAGCCTGACTACTCTTTGGTCTGTAGTACAGTTCAAATATAATATAACTTGCATAGGATTGGACAAAAACATAATATACATATATATATTTCATCAGTCCTCATTCCCCTCTGTTGGGCTGCCATAACAAAATACCACACAGTGGGTATCTTAAACAAGAGGAATTTATTTCTCAGTTGTGGAGGCTGGAGGGCCAAGATCGAAATGTCAGCAAGGTTGGCTCCTCCTGAGGCCTCTCTCTTTGGCTTGCAGATGCTGGATTTCTCGCCGCGTCCTCACATGACCTTTCCTCTGTGTTGCCTCCCTGGTGACTCTTACAAAGACACCAGTGGTATTGGGTTAGGGCCTCACCCTAATGATCTCTTCTAACCTTAACTGCCTCTTTAAAGGCCCATTTCCAAAGCAGACACATTGGGGGTTAAGGATTCAACATATGGACTGGGGGTCTGGAAGGGGCAAAATTTAGTACATAAACACCCTCTTTGATATTCATATTGTTCAGTGTGTACTCTACATTCAAGCATATAAGCATCACATATTTCGCCCGTGCACTGATTATAGGAAAGTCTTAAAACTTATGTATTGCTGAATGAAGGCAAGTGTATACTAAGGTTTATTTCTCTTTGTCTTTCTAAAGAAGTAGGGGGAACTATCTAGGGGAGACTTGCAATGAAGATACAGCTGCTCATTTAGTTTTATACAGAGCCAAACACACGAGGACACACTATTTCTATGTATCTTTGAGAAATAAGGCAGGTATGTTACAATTAAATGTCTGGGAAAAAATGTACCCAGAAAGAATAACACAGCAAGAACTCTGCTGAATCCATGCCACTGAACTGCTCTTCTTTTTCCCATGTTTCAATGAT
The DNA here is from genome assembly GCF_005190385.1 of Monodon monoceros. NCBI lineage: Eukaryota > Metazoa > Chordata > Mammalia > Artiodactyla > Monodontidae > Monodon > Monodon monoceros. The sequence continues at coordinate 88,663,051 of NW_021703780.1, read as the reverse complement.
TGTATATTTGGAGTAGACCATATGAAATTCTATATTTATTAATGGTACACAGAGCAAAATGTAATAAACTTAGAATTATTCTTTTGTTCTAGGGTAATTTCAGTAAAGTGGCACATTATAATTATAGACAACCTACAGTGTTGCTATAGTTTAGAAAATGTTCTTTTTTAAAATCATATAATTGTACAGTTTTTATGTTGGAGAAGGAAAATTATTGATACTTTTCCTCTACTTCAACTAAAGAATATGTGTGGTATCACACCTAATGTGAGTTTCTTCCAGATGGTCCCTATGTTTTCACATTTTTATCCAGCCTTGGAATCTCCACATGACTGCACACTGGCTTGGAATCCCACAAGTTATAAACATCTAGGGCATGAACAAGATGATCTAATAAGAGTGAATCAGGATGCAGATTTTGTAACTGGCACTGAATAGCAAAAGAAAGTCTTGAACAGTGACAAAGAACCAGGTCATCTTTTGAATGACAGACTGATTTACATAACCATATTCCAGAAGAAGATTTAAGGTAGCTTACAAGGATACATAAAGTATAACAAGATATTTTAAAAGGCAAAGGTGGAAGGGAAATAAGAAAACACAGATGAATAGAGAAAAATGAAATGAGACTAAGAAAATGGCAATGTTATGCTCATCTTTACACTTGCATCAGCATGTAAATTTGAGCTAAGCTTTCCAGCAGCCTAACTGGAAGAGGGAGACACAGTCAGTCATATAGTTCATAGTCTCCAAAAGATAAACCAAGCCAATTAAGCTTAGAAGAAGCATAATTATTCTCTGTACTAAAATTAGAAATTTCTTCTGTGGATACTCATAAAAGAGACAATGTATGACTTGGCAACATTCTGTTAAGAATTTATTAAACATCTTCAATTTCAGCTAGAATATATCAAGAAAATCCACTAAAGAGAGAATTGTTTGCTTTTTCAGGGAGCTTAAGATACTATTTTTCAGATGTATGACCTGTTTTACACCTATTGTCTCAACGTAATTATTCATAATACCAAATACACTCTTGAAAATGTCCCAGTTAGGATAATAGATTACATGCTTACTCTAGTTAAAAATTAAGTGTTTTCTATTTTATGGCAAGATATATGTGACCAAGTTACTTCACTTTTTGAGACTTCAAACTCCTCACATCTAGTATGGATGGTACAGAGAATAACTGTCATTTAAAATTTGTTCTCAGTGTACTGGTTTTCTAGAACTGCCATTACAAGCTTCCACAGACTGGGTGGATTAAATGACAGAAGTTAATTTTCTCACAGTTCTGGAGGCTAGAAGTCTGACATCAGGGTTTGGAAGGACTAGTGTCTTCCGAGGGCCTCTCGCCTTAGCATGTAGATAGATGGCTGTCTTCTCCCTGTGCCTTCACATGTTCTTTCCTCTGTGCACGTCTATAATCTCTTCTTTTACAGACACCATTCAGATGGGTTAGGGCCCACCTGTATAACCTCACTGTACCTTAATTACCTCTTTAAATACCTTATCTTCAAATACAGTCATATTCTGAGGTACTGAGGGTTAGGGTTTTAACCTAGGAATTTGGGAGAGAAATCAATTCAGCCCATAATACCTAGCAAATGTATTTATTTTCTCACTGTTGCTTGAGAATATTTTATATCAAATTTCAAATGAAGGGTCATAACGAAGTTATTTGCATCACCTTCCTCATTATTTTTACAGAGCACATAAAGTTTCTGCTAAGGTTCTGAATAAAATTAGAGGGGTGGTGAAATTTGCTCCATCATTCTTTAAATACTTGGTCCTAGTGTAGAAGGGCCAGATGCATATAGGTTTCAGCTTTAATGTCATTATCTTTGTATCCTACATATTTCTTAGCATACTTTCTAATCTATAGTACACTACTCCATTTCCCAAACATGCTTTACTCATTCATGTCTCTTTTTCCCCCTTGACTTAAAAGTTTTTCCACACCTATAGAAATATCACATAGGATTCAAATTCAAAATTAAGAAGCTTCCTTGACTCAACCCTCTGTAATTAGTTGACCTTTCTTCTGCCTTGTATTATGGTTAGCTGTGTTTTTATAATATCCTTACTAGACTATAATTTCATGGAGATAAAGGTTGTATCTTTTACTTTTACATTGCCACTCTCTGATCCATCCCCCTTTCCCAATTTTTCTCCTTAACCCTGGATAAGTATCATAGTTTTTTTTTTTTTTTTTTTTTTGCCGTACGTGGGCCTCTCACTATTGCGGCCTCTCTCGCCATGGAGCACAGGCTCCGGACGCACAGGCTCAGCGGCCACGGCCCACGAGCCCAGCCGCTCCACGGCACGTGGGATCCTCCCGGACCGGGGCACGAACCCGTGTCCCCTGAATCGGCATGCGGGCTCTCAACCGCTGCGCCACCAGGGAAGCCCAGTATCATAGTTTTCAATGTTCAGCCTCAGGCCCAATGTATGGTTACTGAATAAAGTGACCAGAAACAGGCATTTGCTTTCTACATATTAAATCTAGCATTGCCTCACTGCAAGGTAAACATCATGTTCTCCATGACCCATGGTGGCCTTTTTTCAATCCCTGGAAAACTCAAAATTCATTTACACTTCAAGACCTTGCATTTGTGATTTCCTTAGCCTGGAATGCATTCCTCCTAGCATTTCACCCTAATTTTAATCCAGGTCTCAGTTCAATTGTTATATCTTCATTAGTCTGTTCCTAATCCCCTTAGTTAAAATTGTTTTTCTGTTAACTCATCAGTCTGATTTATTATTTTAGAGTATTTATTACTACTTGAATTTATTTATTTATTTACATTTATGTACTAGAATGCAAGCTCCAAGAGGGCAGGAAACTATCTTTTTATTAGTTTATCTCCATTGTCCAAAACAGTATATTATAGGAACTCAAAAAATGTTAGATGAGTGAATGAATCAAAGAAGCTTATATTTCATGCTATTGTGCACCTCAGTAAAGAAGATATATCCTTCTATTTTTATTTCATTTTGATGAAAAACGTGTTGTCAAAGTAACAATGGTATATATTTTATTTAATTAATGAAGATTATGTCCATGCAAGCAAGATAAAAAACTGATAATACTTTCATGAACATGCATCTTAATACTCTGAATTACCCTCATGGATACGAAAGAATTGCCTGCTTACTATTTGTGTGTGTGTGTCTGCCCGTGTGTATGTGTTTCATTGAAAAATACTTATGCACCAAAAGCACAAGCAACAACAACAACAAATAAATACATTGGACTTCATACAAATTTAAACTTTTGTGCATCAAAGGACATTATTTAAAAAGTGAAAATAGAGCTTGTAGAATGGGAGAACATATTTGCAAATTATATATTTGACTACAGGTCTAGTCTCTCATAAATATAAAGGACGCTTAAAACTCATCAGTAAAAAGACAACCCAATTAAAAAAAAATGGGCAAAGTAGTTTAATTAGACATTTCTCGAAGAGGATATGAAAATGGCTAACAAGAACATGAAAAGATTCTTAACATTATTGGTCCTCACGGAAATCCAATCAAAACGACAATGATGTACCACTCCATAACCACTAGTATGGAAATAATAATAATAACTTTAAAAATGAATAATAAGTGTTGGCAAGGAAGTCGACAAATTGGAAGCCTCATACATTGCTGGTGCGAGTGTAGAATGGTTCAGCCACTGTAGAAAACAGTTTGGCAGATTCTTCAAAAAGTTACACATAGAATTATCATATGACCTCATGATTCTATTCTTAGGTATATACCCAAAAAAGTTGAAAAAAGGTACTCAAACAAGTACATGTACATTTTTAACAGCACCTTTTACAATTATTATAAGGCGGAAACAGCCCAAATGCCTTTAATGAATGAACTTCAAAAACATTATTCTAAGTGAAAGAAACCAGACACCAAAGGTCACATGTAATATGATTCCATTTGTATGAAATATTCAGAATATATAAATTGAGAGAGACAGAATACATATTGCAGGTTGCTGGGGGCTAGAGGAAGAAGAGGTTGGGAAAAACTTCTTAATGTATAAGAGATTTTACTTTGGAGCGATGACTGTTTTGGAATTAGTTAAGGTGGCAGTTGCACAACATTGTGAATATACTAAATGCCACTGAATTGTTGACTTTAAAATAGTTAATTTTAGGTTATGTGAAATTCACCTCAATAAATTATTGTCAAAACTTATGGTTCTTATTCCTCTGGACAGCAATATTTAATATGATTGATGAAGACACTGAATAAGTCTCTTAAAAATAAATAAAATGTAGGATAAGAAATTTATTGTATATACTGATTATGTAAAAATATATATTGCTTAAACAGTACACCACCAGTCAGTGCCAGCTGTCTGCTTGTCTTTAGAGAGTGAGAATGTTCTTTCTTTTTTAGGCTGAGAGAAGATTTACTGTACTACATAGAGATTTGCCAATTTAATTTCTTATCTCAACCTTCAGTAACCACAGTTCCCTGTTGGACAATATTCAAAATTCATAATAGGTACATTAGGATATTCAACATGATTTTCTTGATCAGTAAGTATTCAAATGAGGCATTTACAATTAATTATTGAATTCTTCTAACTAGGTATTCTTTGGATCATTAAAGAAGCAATCCTATCAGCTGTACCAAGGTATCCCATGGAGACTCATAGGAACTAGTACATAGTGAGACTGGATGTCATTCTGAGGGAGAGACCTGGAGGGCAGATTCAGCTTTTGAATTCTGGGCTATGGCCACCTCAGCCTATTGTCCTGAACTGCCCTCATCACATATGCTCTGAGAATAGGTGAAGAGGATAGACAGCTCAGTCATTTCTGGGCCTGTGGTCTCCATAAGGAGACATCTGTAGTGAACCTCACATATTTCATTTCTTTAGTGGTTAAACAGTTGAATTATGTCCCCTCAAGATTTATATGTTGAAGTCCTAACCCCTAGTTTCTCATAATGTGACCTTGTTTACCGATAGTTTCTTTGCAGAGGTAGTCAAGTTAAAGTGAGTTCATTAGAGTGAGCCCTAATCCAGTGTAACTCACGTCCTTGTAAAAAGGGGAAAACTGGATACACAGATAAGCACAGAGGGAAGATAATGTGAAAAGACATGGATTAAAGATGGCCATACACAAGTCAATGAAAGAGGCCTAGAACAGATCCTTCCTTCGCTCACAGCCCTCAGAAGGAACCAACCTTGTGGACACATCGATCTTTACTGCTGGTCTCCAGAATTGTGAGAAGATAAATCTCTGTTGTTTAAGCCACCCAGTTTGTGGTATTTTGATATGGCAGCCCTAGCAAACTAATACAATTCCAAACCCTTGTCTCCTTTGTCCGTTTTCCCCAGAGAGAGTGGGGGAAGAAACCCCTAAACTTAAATATTCATTTTCTTAGTCCTCATTATGGTAGAGGAGACAGCATTGGTCAATAATGATTAATTTCTACTGAAAAGATACAAATATAAATTTAACTTGTTCAGCAAAATTAAATGGAAAGCCTTTGGGGAAAGCTTTATGGAAAACTTTAGCTTTCCTAACAAAAAGAACACATGTGACTAGCCTCTGTCCTTTGTATTTTTTTTGAATTTTTATTTATACAGCAGGTTATTAGTTATCCATTTTATTGTATATATATCAATCCCAAACTCCCAATTCATCACACCACCACCTCTCCCCCTGCCACTTTCCCCTCCTTGGTGTCCATGTATTTGTCTTCTACATCTGTGTCTCTATTTCTGCCCTTCAAACCAGTTCATCTGTACCATTTTTCTAGGTTCCACATATATGCGTTAATATACGATTTTTTTTTTTTTCTCTTTCTGACTTACTTCACTCGGTAGGACATTCTCCAGATGCATCGACGTACCTACAAATGACCCAATTTCATTCCATTTCAGGGCCGACTAATATTCCATTGTATATATGTACCACATCTTCTTTATCCATTCCTCTGTTGATGGGCATTTAGGTTGCTTCCATGACCTGGCTATTGTAAATAGTGCTGCAATGAACATTGGGGTGCAAGTGTCTTTTTGAATTATGGTTTTCTCTGGGTATATGCCCAGTAGTGGGATTGCTGGGTCATATGGTAAATCTATTTTTAGTTTTTTAAGGAACCTACATACTGTTCTACATAGTGGCTGTATCAATTTACATTCCCACGAACAGTGCAAGAGGGTTCCCTTTTTTCCACACCCTCTCCAGCATTTGTTGCTCATAGATTTTCTGATGATGCCCATTCTAACTGGTGTGAGGTGATACCTCATTGTAGTTTTGACTTGCATTTCTCTAATAATTAGTGTGGTTGAGCAGATTTTCATGTGCTTCTTGGCCATCTGCATGTTTTCTTTGGAGAAACGTCTATTTAGGTCTTCTGCCCATTTTTTGATGGGGTTATCTGTTTTTTTAATATTGAGCTGCATGAGCTGTTTATATATTTTGGAGATTAATCCTTTGTCCATTGATTCATTTGCAAATATTTTCTCCCATTCTGAGGGTTGCCTTTTCATCTTGTTTATGGTTTCCTTTGCTGTGCAAAAGGTTTTAAGTTTCATTAGGTCCCATTTGCTTATTTTTGTTTTTGCTTCCATTTCTCTAGGAGGTGGATCAAAAAGATCTTGCTGTGATTTATGTCAGAGTGTTCTTCCTATGTTTTCCTCTAAGGGTTTTATAGTGTCCAGTCTTACACTTAGGTCTCTAATCCATTTTGAGTTTATTTTTGTGTATGGTGTTAGGGAGTGTTCTAATTTCATTCTTTTACATGTGGCTGTCCAGTTTGCCCAGCACCACTTATTGAAGAGACACTCTTTTCTCCATTGTATACCCTTGCCTCCTCTGCCATAGATTAGTTGACCATAGGTGTGTGGGTTAATCTCTGGGCTTTCTATCCTGTTCCATTGATCTATGTCTCTGTTTCTGTGCCAGTACAATACTATCTTGATTACTGTAGCTTTGTAGTATAGTCTGAAGTCAGGAAGCCTGATACCTCCAATTCGTTTTTTTTCCCTCAAGACTGCTTTGGCTATTTGGGGTCTTTTGTATCTCTATACAAATTTTAAGATTTTTTTGTTCTAGTTCCGTAAAAAATGCCATTCGTAATTTGATAGGGATTGCATTGAATCTGTAGATTGCTTTGGGTAGTATAGTCATTTTCACAATATTGAATCTTCCAATCCAAGAACATGGTATATCTCTCCATCTGTTTCTATCATCTTTTATTTCTTTCAACAGTGTTTTATAGTTTTCTGCATACAGATCTTTTGTCTCCCTAGGTAGGTTTATTATTAGGTATTTTATTCTTTTTGTTGCAATGGTAAATGGGAATGTTTCCTTAATTTCTCTTTCAGATTTTTCATCATTAGTGTATAGGAATGCAAGAGATTTCTGTGCATTAATATTATACCCTGCAACTTTACCAAATACATTGATTAGCTCTAGTAGTTTTCTGGTGGCATGTTTAGCATTCTTTATGTATACTATCATGTCATCTGCAAACAGTGACGGTTTGACTTCTCCTTTTCCTATTGAATTCCTTTTATTTTATTTTCTTCTCTGATTGCCGTGGCTAGGACTTCCAAAACTATGTTGAATAATAGTGGCAGGAGTGGACATCCTTGTCATTTTCCTGATCTTAGAGGAAATGCTTTCAGTTTTTCACCATTGAGAATGATGTTTGCTGTGGGTCTGTCATATATGGCCTTTATTATGTTGAGGTAGTTTCCCTCTATGCACACTTTCTGGACAGTTTTTGTCATAAATGGGTGTTGAATTTTGTCAAAAGCTTTTTCTGCATCTATTGAGATATCATATGGTTTTTCTTCTTCAATTTGTTAATATGGTGTATCACATTGATTGTTTTGTGTATACTGAAGATCCTTGCATCTCTGGGATAAATTTCACTTGATCATGGTGTATGATCCTTTTAGTGTATTGTTGGATTCTGACTGCTAGTATTTTGTTGAGTTTTCTTGCATCTATATTCTCAGTGATATTGGTCTGTAATTTTCTTTTTTTGTAGTATATTTGCCTGGTTTTGGTGTCAGGGTGATGGTGGCCTCATAGAATCAGTTTGGGAGTGTTCCTTCCTCTGCAATTTTGTGTAAGAGTTTGAGGATGGGTGTGAGCTCTTCTCGTAACGTTTGATAGAATTCACCTGTGAAGCCTTCTGGTCCTGGACTTTTGTTTGTTGGAAGATTTTTAATCACAGTTTCAATTTCATTACTTGTGATTGGTCTGTTCATATTTTCTACTTCTTCCTGTTTCAGTCTTGGAAGACTATACCTTTCTAAGAATTTTTCCACTTATTCCAAGTTGTGCATTTTATTGGCATAGAGTTGCTTGTAGTAGTCTTTTAGGATGTTTTGTGTTTCTGCGTTGTCTGTTGTAACTTCTCATTTTTCATTTCTAATTTTGTTGATTTGAGTACTGTCCCTCTTTTTCTTGATGAGTCTGGCTAATGTTTTATCAAATTTGTTTATCTTCTCAAGGAACCATCTTTTAGTTTTATTGATACTTGCTATTGTTTTCTTTGTTTCTATTTCACTTATTTCTGCTCTGATCTTTATGATTTCTTTCCCTTACTAACTTTGGGTTTTGTTTGCTCTTCTTTCTCTAGTTCCTTTAGGTGTAAGGTTAGACTGTTTATTTGAGATTTTTCTTGTTTCTTGAGGCAGGTTTGTATTGCTATAAACTTCCCTCTTTGAACTGCTTTTGCTGCATCCCATAAGTTTTGGATCATTGTGTGTTCACTGTCATTTGTCTCTAGGTATTTTTTTTTTATTTCCTCTTTGATTTCTTCAGTGATCTCTTGGTTATTTAGTAACATATTGTTTAGCCTTCATGTGTCTGTGTTTTTTAAGCTATTTTCCTCTGTAATTCATTTCTAATCTTATAGCATTGTGGTCAGAAAAGATGCTTGATATGATTTTAATTTTCTTCAATTTACTGAGGCTTGATTTGTGACCCAAGATGTGATCTATCCTAGAGAATGTTCCATGTGCACTTGAGAAGGAAGTGTAATTGGTGTTTTTGGATGGAATGTCCTATAAATACCAATTAAATCTACCTGGTCTATTGTGTCATTTAAAGCTTGTGTTTCCTTATTAATTTTCTGTTTGGATGATCTGTCCATTGGTGTAAGTGAGGTGTTAAAGTCCCCCACTATTATGTGTTACTATTGATTTCCTCTTTTATAGCTGTTAGCCATTGCCTTATGTATTGAGGTGCTGTTATGTTGGGTGCATATATATTTATAATTGTTATATCTTCTTCTTGGATTGATCCCTTGATCATTAAGTAGTGTCCTTTCTTGTCTCTTGTAACATTCTTTATTTTAAAGTCTATTTTTTCTGATATGAATATTGCTACTCCAGCTTTCTTTTGATTTCCATTTACATGGAATATCTTTTTCCATCCCCTCACTTTCAGTCTGTATGTGTCCCTAGGTCTGCAGTGGGTCTCTTGTAGACAGCATATATATGGGTCTTGTTTTTGAATCCATTCAGCAAGCCTGTGTCTTTTGGTTGGAGCATTTAATCCATTCACATCTAAGGTAAATATCGATATGTATGTTCCTATGACCATTTTCTTAATTGTTATGGGTTTGTTTTTGTAGGTCCTTTTCTTCTCTTGTGTTTCCCACTTAGAGAAGTTCCTTTAGCATTTGTTGTAGAGCTGGTTTGGTGGTGCTGAATTCTCTTAGCTTTTGCTTGTCAGTAAAGCTTTTGGTTTCTCCGTCAAATCTGAATGAGATCCTTGCCGGGTATAGTAATCTTGGTTGTACGTTCTTCCCTTTCATCACTTTAAGTATATCGTGCCACTCCCTTCTGGCTTGTAGAGTTTCTGCTGAGAAATCAGCTGTTAACCTTATGGGAGTTCCTTGTATGTTATTTTTCATTTTTCCCTTGTGACTTTCAACAATTTTTCTTTGTCTTTATTTTCTGTCAGTTTGATTACTATGTGTTTTGGCATGTTTCTCCTTGGGTTTATCCTGCCTGGGGCTCTCTGTGCTTCCTGGAATTGGGTAGCTATTTCCTTTCCCCTGTTAGGGAAGTTTTCAACTATAATCTGTTCAAATATTTTCTTGAGTCCTTTCTCTCTCTCTCTTCTTCTTCTGGGACCCCTATAATGAGCATGTTGTTGCATTTAATGTTGTCCCAGAGGTCTCTTAGGCTGTCTTCATTTCTTTTCATTCTTTTTCCTTTATTCTGTTCCACAGCAGTGAATTCCCCCATTCTGTCTTCCAAGTCACTTATCTGTTCTTCTGTCTCAGTTATTCTGCTATTGATTCCTTCTAGTGTAGTTTTCATTTCAGTTATGTATTGTTCATCTCTGTTTGTTCTTTAATTCTTCTAGGTGTTTGTTCTTTAATTCTTCTAGGTCTTTGTTAAGCATTTCATGCATCTTCTCGATCTTTGCCTCCATTCTTTTTCCGAGGTCCTGGATCATCTTCACTATCATTATTCTGAATTCTTTTTCTGGAAGGTTGCCTATGTCCACTTCAATTAGTTGTTTTCCTGGGGTTTTATCTTGTTCCTTCATCTGGTACATAGCTCTCTGCCTTTTTGTCTTATCTTTCTGTGAATGTGGTTTTTGTTCCACAGGCTACAGGACTGTAGTTCTTGCTTCTGCTGTCTCCACCTTCGTGGATGAGGCTATCTAAGTGGCTTGTGCAAGTTTCCTGATCGGAGGGACTGGTGGTGGGTAGAGCTGGGTGTTGCTCTGGTGGGCAGAGTCCTTTCTATTTTTATCTGTCCTTGAATTAGACAAGCAGTGAGGGGCTTCAGCTGCCACCTTGGCAGCATGAGGTGAGAAGTAAGCACACTAAGGATATTGGAGTGGTAGTATACTAATGTCCTTGATAATAATATCATTGAGTAGTTGAATGAATACTGACTCCAGAGTATCCTTGATATGGAAAAAATTAATTTGTAATATAAAAAGCACTATTAGTTAGGCATATGTTAGCTGCAGTCAATGGTTCTTCTGATACACCCTGCTAGAGTCTTTCTCCCAAGAAATAAATATAGATCTTCTTTTATTTTATTCTTTTTACTCATCCATGCTTTCATCACACTTCTTTGTCATTCCTTCAGAAGGCTCTTCGCATATAATAAGTAAATACAAATGAATAAATTAGTCTACTTATTAAAGCTAAAATTAAACACCTCAAAATAATGGCAAATGTTATCCTTGCATATGGGAAATATGGGTACTTTTTTTCCTTATGTATTCTGTATGTTCCAAGTTTGTTTTTTGGTTTTTTTTAAAGAAATATTATTTTCCATAGACCTTATTTCCATTTTCTGTTTAGGCGTCTGTGGAAGTACAGCTTAAGACACTCAGTGGCTTGAGCAGTGGGAGCTGCAGACCAGTCTTAAGCAGCAAGCTAAGCACTCTTAGTCTTCAGTAGTGAACTGCTGGATTGGCACTGGGGGACCTGCACACTTTCAGACCAGTCTGCACCTCTGGGTTGAGTAGCAGTAATCTCAGGAGCTGAAGTAGTCCATTCCCCCTGAAATTCCTCCTTGGTAGTGACATTTTCAGCAGGAACCTGCTCTTCCTTTTCAATCTCATCAGAATTTCTATAGAAACAGAGATTGGGCATGACCTCCCATGGGTGTTCACAAGGAATTAGTGCTACGCATGTGCAGAACTTTGGGGCCAGCATCCACCACATTAGACCTGCTGAGTGAGCTCCCTTGTTGTTGTACTGGATGGCAATGTCTACATGGCACAGACAAGAAACTGTTTCACACAGTGATAGTAGTAGGCTAACCAAGACACCTCTGTGAGAGGGTGGTGGTCATCCCTGGCAGTTACAGCTCCCAGAGACTGCCTGGATCTAATTAGTGAAGTTTCCCAGAGTGAAGTGGCTAGCAACAGCAGTGGCCCCAGGGCCATCAGCAAACGTCAGCACAGTTTACTGGGATAATTCCTGGACCACATGACACTGACATCAGTCAGGTTTTCAATGGCAATAAGTGTGAAAGCTGTTAGCAGAAACTGCTCCAGGTTTTCTTTAGATTTATGATGTAGATGACATTACTTAACTTTCTATAGATGTACTGTTCCATTTGGAAGTCAAGGTTGGTGCCACCTAAGTGGGTTCCTGCTGCAAGGAATTTGAGGACATACTCCTCCTTAATTTTCAGGACATCAGGGGCTCTAGACATTGTGAACGTCTCCCTATAAGGCATGACAGAAACCCAGAACAATACCTTATGGACCTTTCTCTGGGTAAGGTTCCAAGCTGTTTCTATCAATGGCATATATTACTTTAAAAAATCAGCACAAAATAATTAATGTTATATGAAGAAAGCTACAGTAATGTTTATATTCCATGAATATGGGGACAAACTACCAATCACTAATTTAAACCTATTAGTTTTATTATATCAGATATGGTTTTGCTTAAATATTCATTTATCATTAAAATGTTTCACATCATGTTAAGAGTTTATATCCACTTAAATATCGAATCTTTTCCCACTCACATTTTGATGTGATTTTTAAAATGAGTATCCAGTTACCATGGCAATAAATGACATAAGAATGTGTAGATTAAGTTGGAATGGAATCAACACCAGATAAACTCAGAATCCATGCAACACTTTCATTTCAAACAAGTACTTTTTCTCTCCCCACCACCTTCATAAATGGTAGTCAATCCAAACAATCTGTCCTAAAAAAGTTATGCTCCTAAAATATGCATTTCTGGTTATTTGAATCCAACACAGTCACTGCAAAAAGTTATGGTGACATTTTATGTATTTCTTTTAATCATGGATTTTTTGACAAATGGATAAATGGCTATCAGAATTCCATGGCCACAGACAACTAATCCTTTGTCTTTTCTGGCAAAAACAAGTGAAATTTTGAGTAATGGTATACTGAAGAAAATTGAAAGGGGTAAATAATTAATACGATTAGAAATCATATTTTCTCAATAATGGGATATATTTATATCTAAATATCTATATCTGTATCTTTCTATATATACTTCACTTGGCATGTAGTCTCTGCTTTTGCCTTCACTCACAATTTTACCCAGTATACATTGTAATAGGCAATACAAAATTTTAAAGAATAACTATATGTTTGTTTATTATGAAAAACTATTTGATATATAATTCAAAGCCCTGGTATATTTTCTTGTCCATTTGGCCTTTGCTGTTTGATTAGCCATTTTGTAACTTTTGTTCATAGTTACTAATATAATTGATGTAAGTGACCTGAGTAAGATTAAAATACATCATTTATAAGTGAGTTCCCCAAGTTCTTGTAGGAGATGGAACCTTGTATTTTAAAAAAAATTCTATAGAGACAAGTAGAATGTTGAGTACATACAAAAAGTTATTTATGAATTGACGATTTTTCTACCTAAAATGATTTTAAAAACTTAAGTAAAACCATTGAAATAAGATAGTTTGACAAGACCTATAAACTGGCTTTCTTTCACTTATAAAACTTGCAATTTACAATTTAGAAGGCCCTTAAGAGGAAAGAAAAAGTTAAAACAAAACAATTTCCTCTTTTTAATTCTATCAACACATGGGTTCTATTACCCATGTAGACAGTGAAAGGTTTGGGAAAGTAGATTAATTTATGAGTTTCCTTAAACATTTCACCAAGAACCGAAATCTATCTTAATTGATGGCAGTTATTTTGTTATAATTACACATTTTCATTTGTCAAGAGCTGTTGAAAAATATTTTGAGGCAGTTTAAGTCTTGATGGTTGACTAAATGATGGGTCTTTTTCTACTTTCCTAACAAAAGGCTACAAGATACTGTTAGAAGTTCACTTTCCCAGGGTGGTTCTCCCCCAAGCAAATAGTGTTTCCAGAGAACAGTTGAGATCCCCAGTGGTTTGACTGGTTGAACTTCTATTCATCTTTTAGCCACAAGCCAAGAGTATATTGGAAAACACTGTTCGGTACCAAAAAAAAGTAATAATCTTTATAAGAATGTCCATACACTAGTAAACCTGTAGGGTCTTAAGAAGCACAAAGTGATTGTGAAAATAGGTCTCCTGGGCTAATAGTTGGGAATCAAATGCATTAGGAAGTCCAGCAGGAAAGGGCTGATAAAGAATATTCTTTGTTCCTTTGTATATAGTAATACTTAAGATAAAACTCGAGTACATTTCAGAGTGCCTGAGTCTAACTTGAGAATAAAACATGGGGTGAATATTGAAAAGAACAGAAGGAAAGCATTAAAAAAATGTCACACTAAGCTAAATATTTGTGGTTCAAACATAAATTATTTTCAAGTCATTTTAAGGACTCTCTAGTTTTGAATTCTCATTCACAAAGGAGAGTGACTGTCAGGTGTCTCCTAAAATAGCCACAAGGAGTACTCAGTAAAATAAATATATTTATAAAGATAGTTTAAAATAATATTAAATATGACTATTAGAATAATTTGTTGTATGAAATAAGTTATGTGCATAAATGAGTGGGTTAATGAATGTTATCTATTGTAGTACTTTGAATTACAAAACTAACATGTGCTATCCCCTGTCCTTAACAAAATCACGTGTATCCTTTTTTGTTGTTGATTTAAACATGTACACTTGTTTATGTACCATATACTTTATGTTTACAAATAACATTGTACTTTATATATGTAGGAATAAATGAAGACCAATCAAATGAGAATGAACAGGGAATATTTACACAGAATTTGCTACAGCGAGGGAGTCAGCCACCATCATTTGTTTGGGTACTCAAAGGCAGGCAGGGGAATGGGAGAGCTTTCTAATGGAGACAATGGAAGGCTCCAGGTATGCCCTGATTGGAGATGGTTGGCATGGGGAAGCTGTAGGTAGGCAAGCTAATTAATATTGGGACATCCTATGTGATTGGTTAGGGGTGCATATTTGGGGTTCTCTGGTTTGTTCTAAGTTGGAAGTGGGACAAAAATTAGGGAAGCTGTCAGTTATTAATCAAATCCTGGCCATGTGGGGCCAACTGTTACAAAGGTTATTGTTTGGCTTCCTGAACTGGTAACTAGAGATATCAGTCTGACTACCTATAAGTCTGACTTATAAATAGGTTGGCTATATGTAGCTAGATAATGAGTTGATTTCCTGGATTATTTGTTGTGGATCAGACATCTATCTATCTACCTATCTATCTATGTATCTATCTACCCATCTATCTATCTATCTATCTACCTATCTGGTCTGGCCATTGTCTGTTTCCTTATTCAGTCTCTCCTGGACTTCTCAATAACTTGATATTTTCATTTAAAGGCGAATCATTGCCAGACCTGGAATCAGTGCATGCATGTTTTCTTCATTCTTCATAATAGCTGCATAATATACCACAGTATAAGTAGACGAAAACGTAGTCAGCTGTTTTGAAGGACATCCAGATGGCTTTCAGTGGTTTGTAATTTCAAAAAATTCTGCAGTAAATGTCCTTAACTAAGCATCTTGACTTAATGGTATCATTAACAATACTGGTCAAATACTTAGAATTTAAATTACTGAGTCAAAGGTTATGTTTATTTGAAATTTTAATACATACAAATGCATCATTTTAAGTTCTTTTAACAAAGCCCCTATAAAGGCCTTCGCTGTTAGAAGCTAAGATCCCTGATGCCCTAGCTTTTGATCTGTAGACATCAATAAAGATTAGATGGTAGATTTTCATTTCAAGGTGGCAAAATACGAATATGTGGCAAGTTCACAGCACCCCATTCCTAAAAGTCACTCCCCTAAAAAGATAGCTGGAACAAGGGAATTTTGAGCAATCATTGGTAGATAGAAGCTGTGAGCAATCATTGGCAGATAGAAATTGAAAACGGAAATTGTAGCTCCAAAGATCAAGAGGTATCACTTATTTAAAAGGGATACTGCTACTGTATAGAAAAGTAGAAGAAGTTCCAGAAGCAATTTCCTGGATCATTGAAACAATCTGATAGTTCAACCTCTGTTAAATGCCTCTTGGAATAGGCAGCTAAGACCTATGTATTTGTTTCCAGGAAAGAGCAAAGAATAAGTGAGTTTACATCAGAGATTCAGGGCAGTACCTGGTTATCTGGCAATAAATGACTGAGAGGAATGAGGAGCATTACAGATAACCAGCTGTTCGGTCAGGGTCTAGTTCTATGCCATACCCATTATCGCTAATAAATGGCAGAAGTTAAGGCCATGGCTGGAGCTGGTTAGTCGTGCAAAGAATAAAAGAGATAGCCTAATAGGAATTCTCAACTACTAAGATGAATACACAATTCCTTCTCAACACTTGCAGAAAGCTTACACCACTGAAGAGGAAGAGCAAACAACACTGGCATAAACTTACACATATGGAAACAAAAGCAAGAGAACAAGATTTTGAAAAATTAAATATAATGTTTTAAGAGTGATGCTGTATTTTATTCAATTGTAAGACTAGGTGGATATAACAAAGAACTAACTAGAGTCATCAAAATAAAAAAATAAAATTGTAGAGATAGATAAGCTAATGTGCAAAATGGGCATGGCTGTAGAATGACTTAGAAAGCTGGAAAATAAAGGGGGAGATAAATCATGAAAAAGTTAAGAGACTTAGAAAATAGGTTCAGGTGATTAAAAAAAAACATCTAAATGGAGCTTCAAAAGAATAATATCTACTACAGAGTAGGCAATAATTAAAGAGATAAAAAAAAGGAAATTCTATTCTAAGTAAAGAAAATATGAGATAAAAAAGGGCACACTCAGTGTTGGGCAGGATTTACAAAAACAAGCAAAGCAAATCAAACAGAAAACAAAACAAAGTAAAAAAAAAAAAACCAAAAAAACCTCCAAGTCAATTGGTTCCAAATATGTTTGTATATATCTGAAATTTCAGAACATTAAGATTGGAATAAAAATCCTAATAGTTTCCAGAGAAAATTGTAAAAGCCAGGACTAGTGACCACAATTAATTTATATAATTTGTGTGCTGGGAGGCTGCCACATCATTTGCTATCCATGATGGTATATTTGTAAGTCACCCTTGAAGGGCTCTGGTATGCATCTCTGCCTCAGTCTCTCTGTACAAGATACGGTTCCATCTCTCTGGCAACCTGTCACTTTCACTCATTCTTAAGTTTCATTTAATCTGCTCTTTTGACCTTTGACTAAATGCCCTATTTTCTGTCTTATCTTCTTCCAAACAGATTCTTCATGCAAAGACTTACAGTTCACTGATACTACTTTTCTGAGTTGGCCTTATAAATTGTGTCCTAGAAAACCCTACAGGCATGGCATGGCCTTCCTGAAAGTGACCTAGCTCCTGCTTGCAGCCTCCTGGCAGTCTGCTGTCAAGACATTTGTGTACTGAAAACAAAGAAAGAGATTTTAAAATATTCAAAGCACATATTTTAGACCTTAATTATAGTCTGTAGTTTTTAAAGCCTTTATGGTGTCTGAACACATTTAAAAACTATTTGTGTTGTGTTTGAACACATTTTAAAAATGTTTGTTTTACATTAATACTTTCTCCTTGAATAAATAAAATATTACAGACAAGGCAAAAAACTTTCATTGGCTACCATCCTGAATTTTGGTTCTTTTTCCCATCTTTAAAATTGCCAACCATCTCAGTTTGAGGTGTAGCATTCCAGACCTTATTCTCTATGCAATTATCTATGTATATCTGTTAAGAAATATAGTATTTTTGATGTGTTTAAAAATATAAATTTTTTGTCCTTCACTTTGCTTTATTCACTCCAATACTTTCCCATGTGAGTGTGTATAGGTCTTTATCGCTTTTGAAATATATCTTATCCTTTAGTACAGATATATCATTATTTATTTAGTCATCACCTTATTCATGAACATTTAGGTTGTTTCAAAATGTTTGTTTTTATAAACAGTTTTGTAATGTATATCACTGAGCATTGTAATTATTTGTTATTCTAGGATAGATGAGCAGTGAGTGGCAATGTTGGGTCACAGGACCTGCTTGTTTGCATTTTAATAGATATTACTAAATTTCCCTATATTAAGTGACATTTTCATTAGCAGTGGAAGAGAGTATCTATATCCTCAAACTCCCATAGACACAGGTATTATCAAGCTTTTAAATGCATACCTATTCACTGGGTGAAAAATGAAATTTCGTTGTTTTAATCTCCATTTACTGTTTTCATTACATTTTCTTGTGTACCTTACACTACAGGACTGAACTTGAAATCACTAAGGTATGCAGTGAGATATATATATATATATATATATATATACACACACACACACACACACACACACACACACATACACCCTGAAATTTGAAAGCCATCAACTGTTTCCATATACTTGGAAGAAAATTTAATTTTTTAATGGAGTTTTCCATGAAGAATCTCTTACCCTTGGCTAAATGAGGGAGAGCTCTTTCCAAAATGAATAACACCTTATATAGTCACCAAAAAATATTTAAATCATAGAGCCATTTTTAAGCATAGTAAAGGCAAATTCAGATATCTGGTCTATGAG